>NC_061512.1:98995288-99022168 GCF_022539505.1 Lolium rigidum | reverse complement strand
AGAGCGATTTACCCAGGTTCGGGGCCCTCGATGAGGTAAAACCCTTACGTCATGCCTGTCTGTTCTTGATTATGATGATAATGGGTTACAATGGGGTGCCGAATAGTGATGGCGTGTATTTCACACGTTCGTTGGGCAACCCCAAGAGGAAGGTATGATGCGCACAGCAGCAAGTTTTCCCTCAGAAAGAAACCAAGGTTTATCGAACCAGGAGGAGCCAAGAAGCACGTTGAAGGTTGATGGCGGCGGGATGTAGTGCGGCGCAACACCAGGAATTTCGGCGCCAACATGGAACCTGCACAACACAACCAAAGTACTTTGCCCCAACGAAACAGTGAGGTTGTCAATCTCACCGGCTTGCTGTAACAAAGGATTAACCGAATTGTGTGGAAGATGATTGTTTGCAGAGAAAACAAGTAGAACAAGTATTGCAAGCAGATTTGTATTTCAGTATTAAAAGAATGGACCGGGGTCCACAGCTCACTAGAGGTGTCTCTCCCATAAGATAAAAGCATGTTGGGTGAACAAATTACAGTCGGGCAATTGACAAATAGAGAGGGCATAACAATGCACATACATGGCATGATAAGTATAGTGAGATTTAATTGGGCATTACGACAAAGTACATAGACCGCCATCCAACCGCATCTATGCCTAAAAAGTCCACCTTCGAGGTTATCGTCCGATCCCCTTCCAAGTATTAAGTTGCAAAGCAACGGACAATTGCATTAAGTATGGTGCGTAATGTAATCAACAACTACATCCTCTGGACATAGCGCCAATGTTTTATCCCTAGTGGCAACAAGCACAACACAACCTTAGAACTTTCTCGTCACCGTCCCGTGTGTCAATGCAGGCATGAACCCACTATCGAGCATAAATACTCCCTCTTGGAGTTAAAAGCAAAAACTTGGCCAGAGCCTCTACTAGTAACGGAGAGCATGCAAGATCATAAACAACACATATGTAATAACTTGATAATTAACATAACATGGTATTCTCTATCCATCGGATCCCGACAAACACAACATAGAGTATTACAGATAGATGATCTTGATCATGTTAGGCAGCTCACAAGATCCAACAATGAAGCACAATGAGGAGAAGAAAACCATCTAGCTACTGCTATGGACCCATAGTCCAGGGGTGAACTACTCACTCATCACTCCGGAGGCGACCATGGCGGTGTAGAGTCCTCCAGGAGATGAATCCCCTCTCCGGCAGGGTGCCGAAGGAGATCTCCGTAATCCCCCGAGATGGGATCGGCGGTGGCGGCGTCTCGCAAGGTTTTCCGTATCGTGGTTTTTCGCATCGGGGCTTTCGCGACGGAGGCTTTAAGTAGGCGGAAGGGCAGAGTGGGGGGCTGACGAGGGGCCCACACCACAGGGCGGCGCGGGCCCCCCTTGGCTGCGCCGCCTTGTGGTTTGGCCACCTCGTGGCCCCACTTCGTATGCTCTTCGGTCTTCTGGAAGGTTCGTGGCGAAATAGGCCCCTGGGTCTTGATTTCGTCCAATTCCGAGAATATTTCGTTACTAGGATTTCGAAACCAAAAACAGCAGTAAAACAACAACCGGCACTTCGGCATCTTGTTAATAGGTTAGTTCCAGTAAAATGCACGAATATGACATAAAGTGTGCATAAAACATGTAGGTATCATCAATAATATGGCATAGAACATAAGAAATTATCGATACGTCGGAGACGTATCAAGCATCCCCAAGCTTAGTTCCGCTTCGTCCCGAGCAGGTGTAAAACGATAACAAAGATAATTTCTGAAGTGATATGCCATCATAACCTTGATCATACTATTTGTAAACATATGTAGTGAATGCAGCGATCAAAACAATGGTAATGACATGAGTAAACAAGTGAATCATAAAGCAAAGACTTTTCATGAATAGTACTTCAAGACAAGCATCAATAAGTCTTGCATAAGAGTTAACTCATAAAGCAATAAATCAAAGTAAAGGTATTGAAGCAACACAAAGGAAGATTAAGTTTCAGCGGTTGCTTTCAACTTGTAACATGTATATCTCATGGATAATTGTCAACATAGAGTAATATAACAAGTGCAATATGCAATATGTAGGAATCAATGCATAGTTCACACAAGTGTTTGCTTCTTGAGGTGGAGAGAGATAGGTGAACTGACTCAACATAAAAGTAAAAGAATGGTCCTTCAAAGAGGAAAGCATCGATTGCTATATTTGTGCTAGAGCTTTTATTTTGAAAACATGAAACAATTTTGTCAACGGTAGTAATAAAGCATATGAGTTATGAAAGTTATATCTTACAAGTTGCAAGTCTCATGCATAGTATACTAATAGTGCCCGCACCTTGTCCTAATTAGCTTGGACTACCGGATCTTTGCAATGCACATGTTTTAACCAAGTGTCACAATGGGGTACCTCCATGCCGCCCGTACAAAGGTCTAAGGAGAAAGCTCGCATTTTGGATTTCTCGCTTTTGATTATTCTCAACTTAGACATCCATACCGGAACAACATGGACAACAGATAATGGACTCCTCTTTAATGCATAAGCATGTGGCAACAATTATTATTCTCATATGAGATTGAGGATATGTGTCCAAACTGAAACTTCCACCATGAATCATGGCTTTAGTTAGCGGCCCAATGTTCTTCTCTAACAATATGCATGCTCCAACCATAAAGGTGGTAGATCTCTCTTACTTCAGACAAGACGGACATGCATAGCAACTCACATGATATTCAACAAAGAATAGTTGATGGCGTCCCCGTAAGCATGGTTATCGCACAACAAGCAACTTAATAAGAGATAAAGTGCATAAGTACATATTCAATACCACAATAGTTTTTAAGCTATTTGTCCCATGAGCTATATATTGCAAAGGTGAATGATGGAATTTTAAAGGTAGCACTCAAGCAATTTACTTTGGAATGGCGGATAAATACCATGTAGTAGGTAGGTATGGTGGAGACAAATGGCATAGTGGTTGGCTCAAGTATTTTGGATGCATGAGAAGTATTCCCTCTCGATACAAGGTTTAGGCTAGCAAGGTTATTTGAAACAAACACAAGGATGAACGGTACAGCAAAACTCACATAAAAGACATATTGTAAACATTATAAGACTCCATACCGTCTTCCTTGTTGTTCAAAACTCAATACTAGATGTTATCTAGACTCTAGAGAAACCAAATATGCAAACCAAATTAGCAAGCTCTATGTGTTTCTTCATTAATGGGTGCAAAGTATATGATGCAAGAGCTTAAACATGATCACAACAATTGCCAAGCATCAAATTATCCAAGACATTTTAGAATTACTACATGTAGCATTTTCCAATTCCAACCATATAACAATTTAACGAAGAAGAAACTTCGCCATGAATACTATGAGTAGAGCCTAAGGACATACTTGTCCATATGCTACAGCGGAGCGTGTCTCTCTCCCATAAAGTGAATGCTAGGATCCATTTTATTCAAACAAAACAAAAAACAAAAACAAACCGACGCTCCAAGCAAAGTGCATAAGATGTGACGGAATAAAAATATAGTTTCAGGGGAGGAACCCGATAATGTTGTCGATGAACAAGGGGATGCCTTGGGCATCCCCAAGCTTAGACGCTTGAGTCTTCTTAGAATATGCAGGGGTGAACCACCGGGGCATCCCCAAGCTTAGAGCTTTCACTCTCCTTGATCATATTGCATCATACTACTCTCTTGATCCTTGAAAACTTCCTCCACACCAAACTCGAAACAACTCATTAGAGGGTTAGTGCATAATAAAAATTAACATGTTCAGAGGTGACACAATCATTCTTAACACTTCTGGACATTGCATAAAGCTACTGGACATTAATGGATCAAAGAAATTCATCCAACATAGCAAAAGAGGCAATGCGAAATAAAAGGCAGAATCTGTCAAAACAGAACAGTCCGTAAAGATGGATTTTATTAGGGCACCAGACTTGCTCAAATGAAAATTCCCAAATTGAATGAAAGTTGCGTACATATCTGAGGACCATGCACGTAAATTGGCTTAATTTTCTGAGCTACCTACAGGGAGGTAGACCCAGATTCGTGACAAGCAAAGAAATCTGTAATCTGCGCAGTAATCCAAATCTAGTACTTACTTTACTATCAAAGACTTTACTTGGCACAACAAAACTCAAAACTAAGATAAGGAGAGGTTGCTACAGTAGTAAACAACTTCCAAGACACAAATATAAAAAAAAATACTGGAGTAAAAACATGGGTTGTCTCCCACAAGCGCTTTTCTTTAACGCCTTTCAGCTAGGCGCAGAAAGTGTAACTCAAGTGTTATCAAAGGGTGGTGCATTGATATCATAAGCTCCCCCATTTGCAGTGGTACTAGGGGCTTTGTCAATTTTAGGCCTATAATAATATTTCTTTGGTTTAGGCACTTTAGAGGCATACATAAACTTTTGCTCTTTTCCCACATAAGCTTTCTCTCTAAACTCGTAAAGATGAAAAGGTTGAACCCAAGGTTCCCATAGCTTTTTCAAGTTTGCCAATCCTATTAATTTGATTATCATGGTCAACACAAGTTCCTAGGACACTAATTCTTTCATCAATTCCTCCTAAGGATTTATCAAGTTTATCAGTTTTAACAAGTAACATCTCCAACTTAGTTTCAACACTAAATTTTTTCTCTATGGTTTCCAATTTTTTCATAACATCCTCAAGGGAGGTTTCAATTTTAATTTCATTAACAGGAGGTGTTCCAAATAAACTCTCAATAATGCAACTAGCTTCTAAAGCGGGAGCACCTAGGAAGTTACCTCCCGCGAGACAATCAAGAACATATCTATTCCAGCTAGAGATACCAACATAAAAATTCCTGAGTAGGATAGTGGTGGAGTGTTTCTTAGTGCACCTATTATGGGCATCACTAATTCTATACCAAGCATCTTTTAAACATTCTCCTCCTTGTTGCTTAAATGAACGAACTTCAACTTCAGGATTACTCATTTTAGCGGTAGTAAATAAAGCAAACTAGATAAAGTAAATGCAAGCAAACTAAATTTTTTTTGTGTTTTTGATATAGCAAACAAGACAGTAAATAAAGTAAAACTAGCAAATAATTTTTTTGTGTTTTGATATAAGTGCAGCAAACAAAGTAGTAAATAAAATAAAGCAAGACAAAAACAAAGTAAAGAGATTGAGAAGTGGAGACTCCCCTTGCAGCGTGTCTTGATCTCCCCGGCAACGGCGCCATAAAATATGCTTGATGGCGTGTATTTCACACGTTCGTTGGGCAACCCCAAGAGGAAGGTATGATGCGCACAGCAGCAAGTTTTCCCTCAGAAAGAAACCAAGGTTTATCGAACCAGGAGGAGCCAAGAAGCACGTTGAAGGTTGATGGCGGCGGGATGTAGTGCGGCGCAAGACCAGGAATTCTGGCGCCAACATGGAACCTGCACAACACAACCAAAGTACTTTGCCCCAACGAAACAGTGAGGTTGTCAATCTCACCGGCTTGCTGTAACAAAGGATTAACCGAATTGTGTGGAAGATGATTGTTTGCGAGAGAAAACAAGTAGAACAAGTATTGCAAGCAGATTTGTATTTCAAGTATTAAAAGAATGGACCGGGGTCCACAGTTCACTAGAGGTGTCTCTCCCATAAGATAAAAGCATGTTGGGTGAACAAATTACAGTCGGGCAATTGACAAATAGAGAGGGCATAACAATGCACATACATGGCATGATAAGTATAGTGAGATTTAATTGGGCATTACGACAAAGTACATAGACCGCCATCCAACCGCATCTATGCCTAAAAAGTCCACCTTCAGGTTATCGTCCGAACCCCTTCCAGTATTAAGTTGCAAAGCAACAGACAATTGCATTAAGTATGGTGCGTAATGTAATCAACAACTACATCCTCGGACATAGCGCCAATGTTTTATCCCTAGTGGCAACAAGACAACACAACCTTAGAACTTTCTCGTCACCGTCCCGGTGTCAATGCGAGCATGAACCCACTATCGAGCATAAATACTCCCTCTTGGAGTTAAAAGCAAAAACTTGGCCAGAGCCTCTACTAGTAACGGAGAGCATGCAAGATCATAAACAACACATATGTAATAACTTGATAATTAACATAACATGGTATTCTCTATCCATCGGATCCCGACAAACACAACATAGAGTATTACAGTATAGATGATCTTGATCATGTTAGGCAGCTCACAAGATCCAACAATGAAGCACAATGAGGAGAAGACAACCATCTAGCTACCGCTATGGACCCATAGTCCAGGGGTGAACTACTCACTCATCACTCCGGAGGCGACCATGGCGGTGTAGAGTCCTCCGGGAGATGAATCCCCTCTCCGGCAGGGTGCCGGAGGAGATCTCCAGAATCCCCCGAGATGGGATCGGCGGCGGCGGCGTCTCGTAAGGTTTTCCGTATCGTGGTTTTTCGCATCAGGGGTTTCGCGACGGAGGCTTTAAGTAGGCGGAAGGGCAGAGTCGGGGGGGCTGACGAGGGGCCCACACCACAGGGCGGCGCGGGCCCCCCCTTGGCTGCGCCGCCTTGTGGTTTGGCCACCTCGTGGCCCCACTTCGTATGCTCTTCGGTCTTCTGGAAGGTTCGTGGCGAAATAGGCCCCTGGGTCTTGATTTCGTCCAATTCCGAGAATATTTCGTTACTAGGATTTCGAAACCAAAAACAGCGAGAAAACGAAGAATCGGCACTTCGGCATCTTGTTAATAGGTTAGTTCCGGAAAATGCACGAATATGACATAAAGTGTGCATAAAACATGTAGGTATCATCAATAATATGGCATAGAACATAAGAAATTATCGATACGTCGGAGACGTATCAAGCATCCCCAAGCTTAGTTCTCGCTCGTCCCGAGCAGGTAAAACGATAACAAAGATAATTTCTGAAGTGATATGCCATCATAACCTTGATCATACTATTTGTAAACATATGTAGTGAATGCAGCGATCAAAACAATGGTAATGACATGAGTAAACAAGTGAATCATAAAGAAAAGACTTTTCATGAATAGTACTTCAAGACAAGCATCAATAAGTCTTGCATAAGAGTTAACTCATAAAGCAATAAATCAAAGTAAAGGTATTGAAGCAACACAAAGGAAGATTAAGTTTCAGCGGTTGCTTTCAACTTGTAACATGTATATCTCATGGATAATTGTCAACATAGAGTAATATAACAAGTGCAATATGCAAATATGTAGGAATCAATGCATAGTTCACACAAGTGTTTGCTTCTTGAGGTGGAGAGAGATAGGTGAACTGACTCAACATAAAAGTAAAAGAATGGTCCTTCAAAGAGGAAAGCATCGATTGCTATATTTGTGCTAGAGCTTTTATTTTGAAAACATGAAACAATTTTGTCAACGGTAGTAATAAAGCATATGAGTTATGAAAGTTATATCTTACAAGTTGCAAGTCTCATGCATAGTATACTAATAGTGCCCGCACCTTGTCCTAATTAGCTTGGACTACCGGATCTTTGCAATGCACATGTTTTAACAAAGTGTCACAATGGGGTACCTCCATGCCGCCTGTACAAAGGTCTAAGGAGAAAGCTCGCATTTTGGATTTCTCGCTTTTGATTATTCTCAACTTAGACATCCATACTGGGACAACATGGACAACAGATAATGGACTCCTCTTTAATGCATAAGCATGTGGCAACAATTATTATTCTCATATGAGATTGAGGATATGTGTCCAAACTGAAACTTCCACCATGAATCATGGCTTTAGTTAGCGGCCCAATGTTCTTCTCTAACAATATGCATGCTCCAACCATAAAGGTGGTAGATCTCTCTTACTTCGGACAAGACGGACATGCATAGCAACTCACATGATATTCAACAAAGAATAGTTGATGGCGTCCCCGAAGCATGGTTATCGCACAACAAGCAACTTAATAAGAGATAAATTGCATAAGTACATATTCAATACCACAATAGTTTTTAAGCTATTTGTCCCATGAGCTATATATTGCAAAGGTGAATGATGGAATTTTAAAGGTAGCACTCAAGCAATTTACTTTGGAATGGCGGATAAATACCATGTAGTAGGTAGGTATGGTGGACACAAATGGCATAGTGGTTGGCTCAAGTATTTTGGATGCATGAGAAGTATTCCCTCTCGATACAAGGTTTAGGCTAGCAAGGTTATTTGAAACAAACACAAGGATGAACGGTATAGCAAAACTCACATAAAAGACATATTGTAAACATTATAAGACTCCATACCGTCTTCCTTGTTGTTCAAAACTCAATACTAGATGTTATCTAGACTCTAGAGAAACCAAATATGCAAACCAAATTAGCAAGCTCTAAGTGTTTCTTCATTAATGGGTGCAAAGTATATGATGCAAGAGCTTAAACATGATCACAACAATTGCCAAGCATCAAATTATCCAAGACATTTTAGAATTACTACATGTAGCATTTTCCAATTCCAACCATATAACAATTTAACGAAGAAGAAACTTCGCCATGAATACTATGAGTAGAGCCTAAGGACATACTTGTCCATATGCTACAGCGGAGCGTGTCTCTCTCCCATAAAGTGAATGCTAGGATCCATTTTATTCAAACAAAACAAAAAACAAAAATAAACCGACGCTCCAAGCAAAGTGCATAAGATGTGACGGAATAAAAATATAGTTTCAGGGGAGGAACCTGATAATGTTGTCGATGAACAAGGGGATGCCTTGGGCATCCCCAAGCTTAGACGCTTGAGTCTTCTTAGAATATGCAGGGGTGAACCACCGGGGCATCCCCAAGCTTAGAGCTTTCACTCTCCTTGATCATATTGCATCATACTCCTCTCTTGATCCTTGAAAACTTCCTCCACACCAAACTCGAAACAACTCATTAGAGGGTTAGTGCATAATAAAAATTAACATGTTCAGAGGTGACACAATCATTCTTAACACTTCTGGACATTGCATAAAGCTACTGGACATTAATGGATCAAAGAAATTCATCCAACATAGCAAAAGAGGCAATGCGAAATAAAAGGCAGAATCTGTCAAAACAGAACAGTCCGTAAAGATGGATTTTATTAGGGCACCAGACTTGCTCAAATGAAAATTCCCAAATTGAATGAAAGTTGCGTACATATCTGAGGACCATGCACGTAAATTGGCTTAATTTTCTGAGCTACCTACAGGGAGGTAGACCCAGATTCGTGACAGCAAAGAAATCTGTAACTGCGCAGTAATCCAAATCTAGTACTTACTTTACTATCAAAGACTTTACTTGGCACAACAAAACTCAAAACTAAGATAAGGAGAGGTTGCTACAGTAGTAAACAACTTCCAAGACACAAATATAAAACAAAAATACTGGAGTAAAAACATGGGTTGTCTCCCACAAGCGCTTTTCTTTAACGCCTTTCAGCTAGGCGCAGAAAGTGTAACTCAAGTGTTATCAAAGGGTGGTGCATTGATATCATAAGCTCCCCCATTTTCAGTGGTACTAGGGGCTTTGTCAATTTTAGGCCTATAATAATATTTCTTTGGTTTAGGCACTTTAGAGGCATACATAAACTTTTGCTCTTTTCCCACATAAGCTTTCTCTCTAAACTGTAAAGATGAAAAGGTTGAACCCAAGGTTCCCATAGCTTTTTCAAGTTTGCCAATCCTATTAATTTGATTATCATGGTCAACACAAGTTCCTAGGACACTAATTCTTTCATCAATTCCTCCTAAGGATTTATCAAGTTTATCAGCTTTAACAAGTAACATCTCCAACTTAGTTTCAACACTAAATTTTTTCTCTATGGTTTCCAATTTTTTCATAACATCCTCAAGGGAGGTTTCAATTTTAATTTCATTAACAGGAGGTGTTCCAAATAAACTCTCAATAATGCAACTAGCTTCTAAAGCGGGAGCACCTAGGAAGTTACCTCCCGCGAGACAATCAAGAACATATCTATTCCAACTAGAGATACCAACATAAAAATTCCCGAGTAGGATAGTGGTGGAGTGTTTCTTAGTGCACCTATTATGGGCATCACTAATTCTATACCAAGCATCTTTTAAACATTCTCCTCCTTGTTGCTTAAATGAACGAACTTCAACTTCAGGATTACTCATTTTAGCGGTAGTAAATAAAGCAAACTAGATAAAGTAAATGCAAGCAAACTAATTTTTTTTTGTGTTTTTGATATAGCAAACAAGACAGTAAATAAAGTAAAACTAGCAAATAATTTTTTTGTGTTTTGATATAAGTGCAGCAAACAAAGTAGTAAATAAAATAAAGCAAGACAAAAACAAAGTAAAGAGATTGAGAAGTGGAGACTCCCCTTGCAGCGTGTCTTGATCTCCCCGACAACGGCGCCAGAAAATATGCTTGATGGCATGTATTTCACACGTTCGTTGGGAAACCCCAAGAGGAAGGTATGATGCGCACAGCAGCAAGTTTTCCCTCAGAAAGAAACCAAGGTTTATCGAACCAGGAGGAGCCAAGAAGCACGTTGAAGGTTGATGGCGGCGGGATGTAGTGCGGCGCAACACCAGGAATTCCGACGCCAACATGGAACCTGCACAACACAACCAATGTACTTTGCCCCAACGAAACAGTGAGGTTTTCAATCTCACCGGCTTGCTGTAACAAAGGATTAACCGAATTGTGTGGAAGATGATTGTTTGCAGAGAAAACAGTAGAACAAGTATTGCAGCAGATTTGTATTTCAGTATTAAAAGAATGGACCGGGGTCCACAGTTCACTAGAGGTGTCTCTCCCATAAGATAAAAGCATGTTGGGTGAACAAATTACAGTCGGGCAATTGACAAATAGAGAGGGCATAACAATGCATATACATGGCATGATAAGTATAGTGAGATTTAATTGGGCATTACGACAAAGTACATAGACCGCCATCCAACTGCATCTATGCCTAAAAAGTCCACCTTCGAGGTTATCGTCCGAACCCCTTCCAAGTATTAAGTTGCAAAGCAACAGACAATTGCATTAAGTATGGTGCGTAATGTAATCAACAACTACATCCTCGGACATAGCGCCAATGTTTTATCCCTAGTGGCAACAGCACAACACAACCTTAGAACTTTCTGTCACTGTCCCAGGTGTCAATGCAGCCATGAACCCACTATCGAGCATAAATACTCCCTCTTGGAGTTAAAAGCAAAAACTTGGCCTGATTCTCTACTAGTAACAGAGAGCATGCAAGATCATAAACAACACATATGTAATAACTTGATAATTAACATAACATGGTATTCTCTATCCATCGGATCCCGACAAACACAACATAGAGTATTACAGATAGATGATCTTGATCATGTTAGGCAGCTCACAAGATCCAACAATGAAGCACAATGAGGAGAAGACAACCATCTAGCTACTGCTATGGACCCATAGTCCAGGGGTGAACTACTCACTCATCACTCCGGAGGCGACCATGGCGGTGTAGAGTCCTCCGGGAGATGAATCCCCTCTCCGGCAGGGTGCCGGAGGAGATCTCCGAATCCCCCGAGATGGGATCGGCGGCGGCGGCGTCTCGCAAGGTTTTCCGTATCGTGGTTTTTCGTATCGGGGTTTCGCGACGGAGGCTTTAAGTAGGCGGAAGGGCAGAGTCGGGGGCTGACGAGGGGCCCACACCACGGGCGGCGCGCGCCCCCTTGGCCGCGCCGCCTTGTGGTTTGGCCACCTCGTGGCCCCACTTCGTATGCTCTTCGGTCTTCCGGAAGGTCCGTGGCGAAATAGGCCCCCGGGTCTTGATTTCGTCCAATTCCGAGAATATTTCGTTACTAGGATTTCTGAAACCAAAAACAGCGTAAAACAAGAATCGGCACTTCGGCATCTTGTTAATAGGTTAGTTCCAGAAAATGCACGAATATGACATAAAGTGTGCATAAAACATGTAGGTATCATCAATAATATGGCATAGAACATAAGAAATTATCGATACGTCGGAGACGTATCAAATAGTTCGGCTGAGATCTCGTCGAGATGGCTATTGCTAAGGTGACCTAGCTCTAAGCTTTTTATGGCTAAGATTGCTAAGATTGATTGTGTCCCTCGGCAGCCCCTCTCCTGGCCTTTATATAGGAGGCTAGGTCTCAAGAGGTCTCACCGAGTACGACTAGGTTTACAGTAATTTTAGATCCGATCTTTCCTTGTTCGATCGCTTCCTTGTCTTGCCCGTCAAGGAACCTTCTGGTGCGCCGTCCTAGTGGCCCATCTCGCCTTCATGTGTCTTCATGGGCCTCCAATTAGTCAATACAGGATAGGGTAATGTGGGTTACCCAAAGGGTAGTGCCCACGTCACCAAGCTTAGACTTTTCACTCTTCTTGATCATATATCATCCTCCTCTCTTGACCCTTGAAAACTTCCTTCACACCAAACTTCTCATAAACTTCATTAGAGGGGTTAGTACTCAAAAAAACTTTAATCCACTTTAGTCCTGTAGTGACACATTGCAAGAACTCAATAAAACATTAGCTACAGCTCTCCACGTCTAGAAAGCCTCACTTAAAGTCCACAAGAGACAATGCAAAAAACAGAGGCAGAATCTGCCAAAACAGAACAGCCAGTTTAGAGCAACAGTTTATATCATGGCGTTTAAGCAAGATTTTAGCAATTGTATTCAATTTTTCTATCACAGCACTCATAACTTTTCCCGTTCTTGATTCTCTATAATTATTATATAATTCTATAAGCTCCAAATAGGTTGTGGGTTCTCCCATAGCAACAGTTTTTAATTTTTAGATTTTTCAAATTTTTATGGATTTTTGGGTATATGAGAAAAGTAAAACAAGACAAAAAGAAACTAGGCAAAAGTAAACTAAGCAAAATAATACTAGACAGAAATAAACTAAGCACAAATAAATTAGACAAAAGTAAACTAAGCAAAACAAAATAAAATAAAACAGAGAGAGAGAGGTAGAGTGTACTCCCCAGGTAAACTTATTAGTAGAGCTATGCCTCCCAGGCAACGGCGCCAGAAAATAGTCTTGATAACCCACAAGTATATGGGATCGCAACAGTCTTCGAGGGAAGTAAAACCCAAATTTATTGATTCGACACAAGGGGAGGTAAAGAATACTTATAAGCCTTAACAACCGAGTTGTCAATTCAGCTGCACTCGGAAAAGCACTAGTAACAGGGGTGATGTGAAAGCAAGCAGTAATACGAGAGCGAGTAGTAACGATAACACAACAAGCAAGAAAAGTAACACGAGAGGCAATGGCACCGTAAAATAGTTGATACTACTTCCAATGACATATAGAACGAGTATATGATGATGAGAGATGGACCGGGGTTCCCAGCTATCTACACTAGTGGTAACTCTCCAATAACAAGTGTTGGGTGAACAAATTACAGTTGCGAAATTGATAGGATTGAAATAGCATTACGACAGAGCATCAAGATTATTAATCATGTAGGCATGTTTTCCATATATAGTCATACGTGCTCGCAATGAGAAACTTGTATAACATCTTTTGTCCTACCAGCCGGTGGCAGCCGGGCCTCTAGGGAATCTACTGGAAATTAAGGTACTCCTTTTAATAGAGCACCGGAGCAAAGCATTAACACTTGGTGAAAACATGTGATCCTCATACCTAAGCCTTCCCCTCCAGCTTATCCCGCTTGCCTGTCACTCCGGGGCCTCGGGTTCCGGACATAGACATGTGCAAACAACTTGTAGATACAATCTAAGCAATAAGTATAGAGCTTAAATCTAAGATCATGCCACTCGTGCACTAGTGACAAACATTAAACACAACAAGATTGCAGCAACAATAACTTCACAAACTTATATAGATAGACTGATCATAATGTAACAATTTATCGGATCCCAACAAACACAACACCGATTACATCAGATGAATCTCAATCATGTAAGGCAGCTCATGAGATCATTGTATTGAAGTACATGGGAGAGAGAGTACCAACTAGCTACAACTAGAACCCGTAGTCCATGGGGGAAGTACTCACGGAGCATGATGGAGGCGGTGGCATTGATGGAGATGGCTTCCGGGGGCACTTCCCTGTCCCGGCGGCGTGCCGGAACAGAGACTTCTGTCCCCCGAAACGGAGTTTCGCGATGGCGGCGGCGCCCCTGGAGTCTTTCTGGAGTTTCGTCAATTGGTATCGCGTTTTTAGGTCGCAAGGGACTTTATAGGCGAAGAGGCAGAGTCGGAGGGGCCACGGGGCCCCCTCCCCATAGGCTGGCGCGGCCAGGGGGCCACCCGCGCCGCCATATGGTGTTGGCCCCCTGCTGCCCGCCTCCGACTCTCCTTCGGTGTTCTGGAACCTCATGGGGAAAATAAGATATTTGATCTTTGTTTCGTCGAATTCCGAGAATATTGCCCGAACAGTCTTTCTGGAACAAAAAACAACAGAAAACAGGAACTGGCACTTCGGCTTCTTGTTAATAGGTTAGTTCCGGAAAATGCATGAAATCATTATAAAGTGCGAGCAAAACATGTAGGTATTGTCATAAAACTAGCATGGAACATCAGAAATTATAGATACGTTGGAGACGTATCAGCGCCCTCTCGGCAATGCTGGGGTGCCCGGTCGTCCATTTCCCTTGTCGCTACCTAGGAATGCAATTATCTGACAGAAGGCTTCACAAAGCCGATCTCCAGCCAGCCATTGACAAGCTCAGCGGCAAGGTAAAAAGATGGATCCATGGCTCCTTTTCCATCGATGCAAGACTGGTGCTTGGTAAAGCAGGTGTTAGCAGCCATGCTGGTGTTTCAAATGCTTGCCATCGCGCCGCCGATCTGGCTGACAAAGGCCATGGACAAGATTGCCCGTGGTTTCTTCTGGGCAAAGGAAGAACTTGTGCCCAGTGGCAAGTGCCTAGTCAAGTCGAGTCTGGTTTGTCGGCCAATGATCTACGGTGGCCTAGGCATCCCAAATTTACAGGCCACCAGCATCGCACTCAGGACTCGTTGGCTTTGGCAAACATGGACCGATCCTTCCAAGCCATGGCACGGTCTCCCGCTTCCCATTGATGACAAGGTTCGTGCGCTGTTCGCGGCCTCGGTTAAATTCCAGCTTGGTGATGGGGAGAAGCTCTCGTTTTGGTCAGACCGCTAGCTTGGCGATGCTTGCTTCAAAGAGATGGCTCCCAACCTCTTCCAGGCATGTACGCACAAAAACTTAACAGTGCCTAGGCGATGCGTGGTCATCGCTGGACGAGGGATCTCAAGCGCGAGCTGACGACGATGGCTCTGACCGAGGCTGTCGCATTGTGGGAGAAGTTGCAGGAGGTTGTTCTACGCCCTGATACGCCTGACACTGCCTCATGGCGTTGGACGGCCGACGGCGTGTACTCGGCAGCATAGGCTTATGCGGTGCAATTCATGGGCGCCACCAGGACCAGTTTTGAGACTTCCATCTGGGCGAGTGACGCTCCTATGCGCTGCCGAATTTTTGATTGGCTAGCTGTTTAGGGTCGTTGTCTCACCGCTGATGCCCTTGCTAAGCGTGGATGGCCTCATCATGGCAATTGTTAACTCTGCATGGCAGCAAACGAGACGGCACATCACCTGCTGGGTGCCTGCCCCATGACAATTTAGGTTTGGTGCCGGATCCTTCCAATGGCTCAGTTACCGCCCTGCTTCCTCCCGCAACAGAATCAACCACTCCTTGATTGGTTGTCTGACACCATAAGCATGATGCCCAAGCCCAAGCGCAAAGGTTGGATTTCGCTCACCCAGCTCATTTGGTGGACGATCTGGAAAGAGAGAAACAAGCGGATTTTCCAAGCACGAGCCTGCTCAATGGCGGATATCATAACTTCAATCATCGATGAAGCGGACCTATGGCTCACTGCTGGTCGACGACGAGTTTGTGAATTACTACAGAGACCCCGAGAACCTAACTAGATAGATATTGGTCAGGCTAGTCTGTTAGTTTTAGTCTAGCTTCTTGTAAAATATTCTTTTACGTTTCTTCGTTTGTACTGGCACTCCTCTATTATGAATGAAAACCAGCTTTGAACTGGCTTTTCAGTCAAAAAAAGTCTATATAAAGTTGCTCATTCATATCTTGTGTGATATGCTCCCGTAACAGCTCCGTAACAGGCAAATGATCAAACAATGTATCCCATGTATATAACGACTAAAAATAGGAAACAACCATCCGCTGCATTTCAGTAGGTGTTGTTTGGATAACACCCATATCATCTCCGAGTTTTTGGATTTTATTCTTCCGAGCCCGCCAAACTGCCATATAATGGAAGAATTTGGTATTGCAATCGCCTTCACGAAGCCAGTAAATTCTGAATCTTTGGAGCCAAAGCATCTCTTCTCGATATAATGTTTCATTCATCAAATCCCTCGTTGCTCGAATCTTCTAACGAGGGTTGTTATTCGCATGTAAAATAGATAGCTTCTTCCGTAACTTAGCGAGCTCTCGTGTCACATTGCCAAATTTCTGGTTAACCAACGATGGAGCTTTCTCATAACCACGCCAAGACCACGGTTGATGTTGCAGACCGAGTTGATAATTTCTTTCAGACCAGGATCTGTGTCCCAGATGATTGCATATCTCATGCACCGAGGGGCCACCGATCCACCGCTTCCTTTGCCGATAAGCTTGGCGCCCCTGCCATGAAATTCTAGATCTGCTACTTATTATTATACTACATATAACCTGACCACGAGCAAGTCATGTCCAAGACCGAGTGCTTCGTGATCATCGCTCACCATTCAACATGATTAACTCGTGCATGTTTAGAGCATCTATAGCAAATTCCTTAAAATGCTAGAATTTGTGTTGCTTCCTGACTACGAGAGGTTGATGTCCGCATGACCATCTCCCCCGACGCTTGTGTTGCTGGCCTTCAACTCCCGGTGCCCCGACGGGAATCCATCCAAAGGCCCTGCGTTTATCCTTAGTTGTTGTTGCGGGCACTTGTGGAAGCAGAGGAACACAATCGTGTTTCGGGAGGCTGCTCCTTCCGTCGCCCTCACCTAGAAGCTATGCTAGGATAACATTGTGCTCTGGCGTGGCCGTGTGGCCGTTTTCCCAGGGGCTCCGTCACGCCACTGACAACTGGCTTGCGTGTCTTCGTGACGATACTACGTAGTTCCCGTCCCTCCCCATTTTATCGTGTGACAAACCCCTCTCACATGCTGTTGATGTTGTAAAAACTCTTACTTGGGTCCCTTTTTTCATAATATACACTCCCTATGTTTGGTTTTATAAGATGTTTAGGGTTTTTAAATATTCACTCACCTTTGTGTGTATCTAGTTTTTTTTTAGTGTGATTTCTCATAAGGAATATATATTAACTAGTTCATCTTAGTATCGTGTACAACACTACAAAGTTAGTTAGTTTAGCAAAAGAAAACAGACTCTAGAACAACCCTGCGTGTACTAGTGGGATGTACCTTAACAAAACATACACAACTACAAAATCAGTTCCACATAGGCCATGGCTATCTTGTTTCTACCTAAAAACTTGTAGATCTATATAAATTTATTTTAGGAAAACAACGCAATCTAGATAATAGTTGACATGTAAAGTTAAGAACATGAGTCATTGCCAATTATGAAGCATACCTAAGAATGGGATGATACGAAAAGACCTAACAACTTTGGTGATTAATCCAAAATTAAATGCTGTAAGTAGTGTCACCAAACACAACATACCAAATGATCAGTTCAACAAGAGTCCAAGCACTTTTAGAGAAAGCTTATGCAAGGATGAAAATAAACCATGCCATGGTAGCTATAAATAGGCATGCACTAGGATGATCATCTTCCATCAACTACAACATAAACATCAAAGCCTCATAAGCACTAGTAAACACAAATCCACCATGAAGACCTTCCTCATCTTTACCCTCCTTGCCATGGTGCTAACCAATTCCACCGCCAATGAGCAATTTAAACATAGTTGCCAACATCAACCTCAACAACCGTTTTCTTGGCTGCAATATCCATTTTCTGGGCAACAAAAACCCTTTCCCGGGCAACAACAACCATTTCCTGAGCAACAACAACCATTTCCCGACCAACAAAGCCAAGTTCATGGGCAACAACTTCCATTTCCTGGGATACAACAGCTAATTCCGGGGCAACAACAACCATTTCCCGACCAACAACAACCATTTCCTGGCCAACAATTTCCAATTCCTTTGATACAACAGACTTTTCCCGGGCAACCTCAACAATTTCCTGACCAACAACAGCCATTTCCCGGCCAACAACTTCCATTTCCTGGGCAACAACAACTAATTCCCGGGCAACAACAACCATTTCCTGACCAACAACAGCAGATTCCCGGGCAACAATTTCTATTTCCCGGGCAGCAACAACCATTTCCTGGGAAACAACAGCTAATTCCTGGGCAATTACAACCATTTCCTGACCAACAACAACATATTCCCGGGCAACAACAACCATTTCCCGGCCAACAACAATTATTTCCTGGACAACAACAACAACCATTTCCCGACCAACAACAACAAATTCCAGGGCAACAATTGCAATATCCCGGGGAGCAACAATCGTTTCCTGGACAACAACAACCATTTCCTGACCAACAACAACAAATTCCAGGTCAACAATTTCCATTTGCCGAGAAACAACAACAAATTCCCGGGCAACTACAACAATTTCCTGACCAACAACAGATTCCCGGGCAAGAACTGCAATTTCCCGGGCAACATCAGCAATTTCCTGGGCAACAACAACCATTTCATGTGCAACAACAATCATTTCCGCAATTACAACAGTTAAACCCATGCAGGGATTTCCTCCTACAACAGTGCAACCCAGTGACAATGGTGACGTTCCTCCGGTCGTGGATCTTGCAGCAGAGTAGTTGCCAAGTGATGCGGCAACAATGTTGCCAACAACTAGCGCAGATCCCTGAGAATTCCCGGTTACCTGCAATCCATGGTGTTGTGGAAGCAATCTTCCTACAACAACAACAGAAGCAAGGTGCTTTCTTGCAACCTCAGAAGCTGCATCAGATTGTTCAAGGTTTCTTCAATCCTCAACAACAATGCGGTCAGGGTGCGTCCATCCAGCAACAACAACAATACATTCTCATTCAGGATATACTCCAGCCTCAGCAGCTAGCTCAGTTAGAGGCAATAAGGGCTTTAGCGCTAAAGACCCTACCAGCGATATGCAAAGTGCAAGTCCCACCATACTATTAAACCATCACTACGCCATTCTGGCACCATTAGACGGCCCATCACTATATAGAGGATGGACCGATTGGTGTAGTGGTGAGAAATAAAGTGCAATGCACCGTCATGTATGACCCCGACCTTAGAATAAAATAAAAATAAAGTTCTTTCCTGCATAAGATCACTTGTTTGTGTTCGTTTCATGCGCTTCCACCCATTATTTATCTAACAACTCGTTATTTTCCCTATTTGCAACAAGAAGAGAAACTACACACAAGATAAGGAAATATTACATGATATGAAATTTTCATGCATTGCAAATTCATACAAGATGCTTTCCACTCTTCAAAGTTTATGATAAAGTTAAACATAAGCACATAATTTTCATACGGATGACAAAGACTATACGAGGAATTGCAGACATATTACATGATATATGGAATACCCACACATCCGTATATATGTACCGAGATGCCTCAAACGTGTAAACTGCTCGTTGTTTGATAGAAAATTTGTTAACCAGACTTGATATGTAAATGATTTAAGCCATATCTTGTGTCAAAATTTATTTGGCAAGCTAGGACTCATCATCCGAGATGCTGAAGAGAATTATATTGCTGGCATTGTCCTAAATACTGTAGACATATAGTATAATAATGGATACACTAAAACCTGGGATGTAAACAATCTAGTACGAAAAAGGGTGGCAGATAGATGGCTTTAGCATCTCATATTGCTTCCATTTGTAACACCAGATTTTTCTCGCCACTAGGTAAATAAACACTATCAGTACTAGTAAGTAAACCATCAGATGATTGGATCAGGTAGAATTGAAAAAAAAAACGTGCATGATGGCTTACCAGTGACGGATGATGATACAAACTAGGTGAGGTAAGTTAGATGATGATACAAGCTAGACTACCGGAGAAAGGCTTACCAGTGACGGATGTGTTTTCCGCACTGCTAACGTTAGAGGCCGACGTCACGATTATACAACCACTGGTAACCAGTGATGAGCATTTCAAACGTCTGCTGCTCGTTTTTTCGGATCGTTCTGAAAATCATCAGCATCATGCATACATCGTAAAAATTATTTGTTACAAAATAAAATTTATTTGCAAATAAAACTATTTAGTTGTTTCCTCTCATATGGTTCTGTAAAAGCCATCTTGTCCTTTTCTATATCTAAATCTATATCTATACCTAGTACGTAATAATAAAGTAGGAAGTATTTCCGTGGTTTGGTCCGCTAGTAACCGTTGTCCGTCCCGTGTTTTATTTAGTTTCATCTGTCAGGATTTGTTTCGTTCGTTCACCTTGCGTGGTCCATCTTATGTCCAACACGGAACCGCCCGAGGAAGGTTCAAAATTTCGTATCTCAACCGGCCAGGTAGCATCGCTGATCATTGACGTGTCCTACTCAGATTCTCCCTCCGGCTCTCAACCGCCCAAGGACTCGATGAGTCGGTATCACTTATAAGGGCATGTACATTGGTTTAGACGGATGATGTCTGTAATACTACTCCATGTCATCTATAAACAATGATACAGATAGTGTATACAATAGTCTGTCTGTAAGTTATCTATTTTTAGTCATAGCTATATGTGACTATAAATTATAGACACCCTTCATACAACAGCAAAAATGGTGTCTGTAAGCCGCCTGTAAGAAGCCTACAGACTGTCTGTAACTTTACAGACAGCCTCCTTCTCTCTCCTCATTCTCTTTCCTCCACATCACCAAAATCACCTATAACTACCTCTTACAGACAGCTGAGTCATCACCATTGTACATGCCCTAAAACAGAGTCACATAACTAATCCCAATATAATCTGAAGGACCCGATTGAAACTCATCACCATGGGAACCTGCCAATAAGCGATCTTGCAGCCGGTGTACCATCGAATCAAGTCTCGGCGCGATGCTTCTTCTGCTCCGGCGACGCACAGAAGCTTGTGGACGGCGGCAGTGTAGGTTGGTGGTGGAGTCGCCAAGCTTGAAAAGAGGCCGCTGAAACGTGTGCCCACGTAGAAAATAGACGCCAGTCAAGGGTGCGCCGAGCTCCGCCTGGAGCGCCTTCATGCCCCCTACCCGTGCCTTGACGCCCATGGGCTTGATCGGCTCCACGGCCTCAAATCTACGAATATTACTGGCCTATGGTGTATCATGGGTGACAGGAGATGTTCGGTGGTGAGGTTGGACAGCGTGCCAGTGTCTACGGCTAGGAAGACAGAGTGCACGGGCGCAAAGAGGGCGATGCTCTACTTGGTGTTGTTGGCCTGGCTCACGTATGTCTTTGTCTTTGAGAGGTAGTCAAGGAACGTGTCGTATGGGCCGGCAATGGAGAGCAGGTCAGCAAGATCGATGTATCCCGGTGTTGGGTCTCCATGATCGATACCCTCTGAGATAACCCGTGATAAAGCCAGAGCCAGAATAAGCACTTCGAGCTCCGTATCTGCAGAACTTGTGTATACTACAGAAGTTTACGAAATTCAGATGATTGGCGATTGTAAGTAATTGATATACCGACTACGAGGCTACTCTTTGTCTATACTTTTCTCCGGATTATCCATTTGTACTGCCGTTGCTCCTTGTGTGCTATTGTTTGGACGTCATCGGGGCATGAGGAGATTCGGGTGGTATTCATTCTTTCTTTAAACGTGATTACATGAAGTTTGTGAAACCGGCCTTTTCTTGAACATGGTGTTTTCTGGCAGACTTTGTATAGTAAGACAAAGTTTATTGTCACTTTGATTACAAAATAGTTCAGTGCCGCTATAGGTTTAGACTTACAGTCCTCCTCGATCAGATGCTAGCTCTCTCCATGTGTAGTATTTTCCGGCGTGTACATGGAGTCTTGGAAATTGATTACTTGCTTGAGATGTCTTCCCCTGTGTTGCAAGTGCGGGAGCGAGCATACTTTGGCATCAGTTTGTTTTGGCATCATTAGGAACCGGTTATAAGTTCCCAAAAGTTTGATCTTGCATGAGCACTCCTATGTAAAAACATGAACTATTTCATCCTCTCAATGAATATAATAGCTAGGGATCTCACTTGATGAAATGCAGCCCTAAAGTTCATAAATTGCACGAGTGCCATTTTGATGTGTTGTATGATTCACGTTGGTGCAGAACACGGGATATTATAGATATACCATGCAGGTTTCTAAATGTGCAAATTTAGATGAAAGGATATTTTAAGAACATTGTAAATTCTTCATGTGTCTTCTGTTCTCAAGGTTTTCATTTAAGGTATGTCGGAAGTTCACAATAATTGTGATGATGGAGAAGCATTCGAGGGAGGAAAGTTAAAGGATGATACTTTTGTGTTTTCGTGTTTATGTACCAACGCAAGGGTATGTTTCCTAGTACCTAATAAGAAAGGGAAAAAGGTTTGTTTGGTTTGATTCGTTTGGTACAATCAAAACTTCCTTCAATCGCTAACTCAATTAATAACCGATCGTTAAAAAAACCGTGTGTTCCTCTTGTTTGTCGTATGATATCCGAACGTGTACCTTGACATCCCTGATAACTTTCTCGCCACGGCCCAATGAAGAGTCATGCACTATCGCGCCTAACCATCCATCGCTATAAGTTGGCCTCGGTGTGTTGATTAATCCGCTAGAAAAAACCCTTTCTTCGACCTCCACCGCCAAACCTACCTACCAAAGCTCCTTGGATCGCCGCCACCCGGATTTCCCGGTGTTGGCTGAGCGTCGCGGATGCGGCGGCCAGACAAAGGGGATCACCACCGGACAGCTGCTCGCAGTTTGCCGCTGCCGCCCTGGCTCGGTCGTGCCCTGCCATTCCGTCAGGAGCCGGCTGAGGAAAGCGGTCACGTGGCGAGGATGTAGGCCAAGGGCCGGAGCCGTGGGGCTTTTCAGCCATGATATATCCACATTGATTGACACCAGCGCCCAGAACCGGCCGGCCATGGCTCCGGACTAGCCATGGTGTTGGGATTCTAAGATGGCAAACACCCCAACAGGAGTTGCTGCTTTCTCTGAGGAAAGAGGCTCCACTTGATTGCAGATCATTCGCGGCTTTTGCAGCAAAAAATATCTCACGGTCGCTTAATATTCATAGTCATCAATTCTTCGTCGTGGCTCCGTGAACGATATGATCTTTAGCAGCGACCTCACAATCGAAACTTGTTTGCATCGTCGTGGGGCTGCCGACGACGATGACGAATCATGGGCGCCCGTCCAACATGTTGGTCTTCGCGGAACGCTCACAGGGTCGGCGAGAGGGCTTGGAGGGCAGCATAGCCACCAGAGTCTCTTCCCATGAGGCATGAGAGTGAGACAAGGTCTCAAGGTCTCATCGACCATGCGCAAGGACGTTGATCTTTCTACACCGGGGAAAGAAGCAGATCCATCTCTCTGTTTTTCACTTTTTCTGATGTTTTCGTCCTACCTTTTGTGTCCCGCTGCCACGAACGCTGACCAGCCACGATGCCAGTCGATGATGCAGGTAGGGATGGTCACATAAATTCGCACGATAAAGGAGATGCAATATGACTGGTCCGAAGAAGACACCCGCATTAATTCGTCTCCAATGCTTCTGCTCCTTCAGCGAGCCGACCAAACTTATGGACCTACGTGCTGCTCAGGCAGGAAGTTTGGAAGCAAGGCTGGTCGAAGCCAAGAGCTATCAAAGGTATCCTCTTCCTGCAACATGCGTTGAGAACTTGAGATTCATTCATTTTGTGCACATTGCAAAACCTGAAATATATCTATTTGCTAATTAGAAGTTTTTTTTATTAAACGACTGTCATTAGGTATAACAAGAGATTACAATACAGTCATTATAACACTGACCCTGCTTAACAGAGAAGAAAACACCATTGCCTAGTTGCACGCTAATGAGGAAAGCTACGGAAGAAACAAACAGCTGCATATGCTGAAGAATACAACCGGAGCCTGCCAGGGGGTAGAGAACTCGGACACGAAATGCCTGCAGTCGTACTCTTCCAGGGCCTCTCGCAATCTAACCAACCGTAGAGCCAGCGGCTCAACCAGCAATCGCATTGGCAAATGCATATGAGGTAGGGGAATGAGCTGGAGATATGAAATAGCCACCACCGAGCTGAAAACGCTGACCAACTCGGACAAGAAGTGCAAGCGCCCAAATACCAGGACACTGAAAATTCAGCCAACCCTGACCAACACCGTACCAGAGCGTGGGCATTTTGGTCCTGCCAAAATGAAGCTCACAGCCAACAACGTTGAAAATGAAATTCTTCCACCCGGTAATCATATCCACCACCAACATGATCTTTATGTTGCTGGCGTCGACATCAAAAGGCTCTGAATAATGGTGCCGCCCCTGTTAAATTCCTTCTTGCACTGGAGGATGGCGATGGAGGAGGTGCAAGCTGCTTCAGCCATACATAGGGTGGAGACAGAGGACCACCACGAGCTAGTGCAGGTCTCACCACGAGACCTCACCCGCGCAGCCTCCTCCGACAAACTCCAACATCCACAGCTGAGAGACACCCAAAGCATAGACGCCGCCGGAAGGGGAATCACCAGATCTGATGAGCACACGCCGGATCCAAGGCTCCAGCCACCTCTCCCGACCTCCCGCCTGACCACCATGGCCAGAAGAAGAAGAAAAAAGGAGAGAAGCCAAACTGCCCCGATCTGCTTTATTCAAAGAGGAAAGACTTCCTAATAACCTAAATGTACACATCGGGACCCCCTCCCCCACACCACCGGCTGCCGTGGCCGCCGGCAATGGGGGGGGGGGGGGAGAGAGAGGCCTAATCTGGAGGAGAAAGGGGAGTTCAAGGAAGAAACGGCACAGGGGCCAAAGTCACCATAGGGGCAGTCGGTCTATAGGCTTATTGAGTACAAGATCAAACCTTCCCTTATGTGCAAAAATTCAGGAAGAAAGTGCGCAGGGTAAGATAAAACGCTCACTTGCCCGAGTGAACACATCCAGACGTTGAGTAACAAACACCCCAATTTGAATCAGTGTGTCCAGATGAACTTTCCAAAACAGCGAGGATACAAGAAAATACCCTCACTTCTGAGATTTTTTCGTGGGAAAAAAATTGAAGAAAACTATAAAAAAGAAAGTGTATGTCTGCTTAAGCTAGATTATCATCCACCGCCAGATGCAAACTATGTCTGAGTAGCTTCTTATATAAATAGGATTGATAACTTATTATTGTGTGGAGATCGTTTTCCGAGTTTGGGCACTACAAAGTGATGAGGACATCCCTACCACACTACCACCTCCGTCATTACCAAATGAAGATGAACCTGTTGTGAAGCTCAAGTCCAATGAAGTTCGGATTGGACCTATTACAAGAGCTCGTGTGAAGCTACTTAAACAACAGGTGAAATTGTTCCTAAATGATACTTTGATTAATCAGAACTTTATACTACCTAAGTCCTATTACTTATGTATCGTCAGGTATGAAGAGGAGACAAGCATCGCACGAGGAGGAGAGGAGCAGCTGAACGTGAAGATGGACGTGGAGCTGGACAAAGAGCTGGACATGAAGATATCTCATGGACGTGCGAGGGAGGAGCGGGAGGCATGCGCGAGAGGAGAAGATGAAGTCCAGGCTGGCCCAGCACCCGGTCAGACCGGCCGCCACGCCGGTGCGCCCGGTCCCTAGCCCGGTCCAACCGGGCGGTAGGCCGGATCCACCCCGGCCCCAACCGGGCGCCACGCTGATGCCAACCGGGAGCGTTACTGCGCGACAATTTCTGCGCCCGGTTGCAACCCGGTCCCTGGCCCGGTTTGAACCGGCCAGCCCGGTCCCAGGCCCGGTCGACCGGCCCCCAGACCGGCCGTGTCCGAGTCTGTCTCGACCAGATCTATTCTGGGTCGGTTATTCTTGTATCTTTTCGACCAGAAGTCGTCCCGGACGCCTATATAAGTGCCCAGGACGCCCCCCCCCTAGCTGCTTAAGACCATGTTTAAGATAAAACCTAGTTCTTAGTTGTTTGCTCTGCAAAACTATTGAATTCCCTACACCATATTGCTTGATATTGTGTAGATCTGAAAGTCTTGTATAATCTGATGTTCCATTGGGAATTAGAAGGTTGCAACTTACCGCTTCGTGGTCGGCGGCTACGTGCGCAAGTGTGTGGAGTTGCGAATATCTTGCAGGGTTGAGAGCTGTTGCATTGGCGACAGGGACCAATCGAGAGATCTCGTTGCGTCATACAAGTTATCATCCACTTCATCAAGTTACCTCCGCTGCAATCACCCCGTGATCATCATCACCACCGTTGCTTACTGAGAAGATCGGGCCACCCCTTATCATCTTGGTATCAGATTTCCAGTTTTCCTCGGTAAGCCACCCACAATCTACCCCATAGTTGAGTTGTGAGTGTTTTTCCTATCCAGAAAAAGCCATAAAAAGTTAGGGTTAGGGTTTGCCATAGCCTTAGATTGCACTAATTTCAAGTTTTAGTTGCTTTTCGTAGTTGTTTTTTTGCGTATCTTTTTCTTGCATCTAGTATTGTTAGGGGTTGAGTCTCTATTATCGTCTAGTTTCAGTTTTTGTTACTCCGAGTCCACATAGCCTACAGTGTGCTTGTTTCCAACCATAGACACAGCCTTTCGATATAAGTGACTAGGAACTTTCCCAGAAGAGACTAGTTTTACCGCTCGACAGGCTGCTCATTAGGGTTTTGGTGCTTTGCATATTTTGTTGGCCGTTTTATCAAGGAGTTGAGTCATAAAAAAACAGAAAATTGAAAAGAAGCAAAAAGAGCTACATAGC
>NC_061512.1:98970580-98995188 GCF_022539505.1 Lolium rigidum | reverse complement strand
TGAAACTTCGATCGTGGTAAGTTTTATTTGAAAGCGCGAAAATTCCCCGGATTTTCTATGCATGAATGCAATGCACACTTTGGTGTTCTCTCATTTTATTGCCTCTAAACCTGGGATATTACAGCTGAACTTCCTCCAATACATGCAAATGTTGGAGGAAAGACAACGCCTGACGATGGAGCAGCGGAATAAATTCTTTCAAGAGTTGCTGCAGTAGAACCGGGTAGAAAGGCCAGAAAATCAGGGAGTTACTTTGTCGGACTTCCAGAATACGAAGCCAATATCCTTCGCATACGCGCCAGAACCCATAGACACGGAGGATTGGTTGATGGATACCGAGCGAAAGCTCAATACTGTTGGATGCAACGACCTGGAGAAGGTCAGATACGCAACACATCTGTTGTGTGGACCCGCCGCATCTTGGTGGGATAACATTGTAGCCATTTATCCGGCTGAGAAGGTGTTCACTTGGGAGGAGTTCAAAAGGAAGTTCAGGGAATCCAATGTCCCTGAGATTATTGTGGAGTTGAAGCGTCGAGAGTTCGAGAGTCTCGAGCAAAAGGATAAGGCTATCCTGACTTACGTCAGGGAGTTTTCAGGATTGTCCCGGTACGCCGTTGTGGAGGTCAACTCCGAGGACAAGAAGAAGAAGAGGTTCATGAGAGGATTGAATCCTCAGTTTAAAGTACAGCTCCGAATGTTGAGAGCTACGGAGTTCCAGGAGTTGGTGGATGACGCCATCACTCTTGAAGATGACTTCAAATAGCTTCAGGAGGAAAAGAGGAAGAAGAACAGATTTGAGCCGAAGAAATTTGTCAGCAACAAGCCCAATACCAGCTTGAGTTTCAAGCCGAGGTACAACAACAACAGCAACAACAACAGCAACAACAGCAACAACAGCAACAGCAACAACGACGGCAACGACGGCAAAGACAGCACCAGCAGCACTCAGGCAGCACTCAAGCAACGGCTGAAGCAACAACGAGCAATAGCGACAATAGCAGACACCAGGCGAGCAGACAACGACAGCACCAGCAACAGCAGCACCAGCAGCACCAGCAGCATCAGGAGGAGGAACCAAGGATTTCAGTCCGCAAACCAAATCGTTTGCCGCAATTGTGAACTCAAAGGGCATCTCTCAGAGGATTGTCGTAAGCCCAGAATAATATGTTTTGGGTGTCCTCAGGAGGGGCACATGTTGAAGGATTTCCCCAAGAGAAACAACGGAGGAGGACAGTCAGGAGGAGGAGGAAACCGAGGCGGGAATTCCGGAGGGAATTGGAAGAACAAGAAACCCTTAGGAAAGTTAAACTGCACTAGTCTGGAGGAGGTGGTGAACTCCGATCAAGCAGTGATAGGTACGCTTCAGATACTCACTCATCCTGGCAAAGTACTTTTTGATACTGGTGCAACTACATCATTCATTTCTCAGCAATTCATCATCAAACATGGGATTAGTTGCACTAAGTTAGATACACCTATCACCATACTATCTGCGGGGGGGACGATAGTAGTAACCCACATTAAACAAGGACAGGTCATTATGATCAATAAGTGTGCGTTTGACGCAGACATGTTCGTTCTACCTATGAAGGACATAGATGTCATTCTTGGGATGAACTGGTTAGAGGCAAACGGAGCCTTGATAGATTGTGCGAACAAGACAGTGTCTTTGAAAAGCCCAGATGGAGGCCGGATGATTTACCAAGGAGATAAGCATACCCAGATTGAGGTAGAGTTACAGTTGAATAGCATGAAAGAAGTAAAACTTGAGGACATACCCGTAGTTAATGAGTTCCAGGATGTCTTTCCAAAGGAATTACCTGGAATGCCACCAGATAGGGGATAGAGTTTACTATCGACCTAATTCCAGGAACAGCTCCGATTGCTAAGGCACCATACAAGATGGGGCCTAAAGAGTTGAAGGAACTCAAGGAACAATTGGATGACCTAGAATAGAAAGGATTCATTCAGGAGAGTATTTCACCATGGGGATCACTAGTGATATTCGTGGATAAAAGGGATGGAGGCCGAAGGATGTGCGGAGACTACAGGAACTTGAATAATGTGATCATCAAGAACAAGTATCCACTCACTAGAATACAAGATCTGTTTGATCAAGTTAGAGGAGCAGGAGTCTTTTCCAAGATTGATCTGAGATCAGGATACCATCAGATAATGATCAAGAAGGAAGATGTTCCGAAAACTGCCTTTGTCTCAAGGTACGGACATCATGAGTACCTAGTAGTACCTTTTGGATTAACCAATGCCCCAGCGATATTCATGAATCTTATGAATAAGATCTTCATGCCTTGTCTGGACAAGTTTGTCATCGTATTCATCGATGATATCTTGATATACTCCAAGGATAAAGCTGAACATGCTGAACATCTTAGGATAGTGTTGCAAACACTAAGAGAACATCAACTCTATGCCAAATTCAGCAAGTGTTAGTTTTGGCTAGATCAAGTAGAATTTCTTGGTCATGTTATCAGTAAGGATGGCATAGCAGTAAACCCAAGCAAGGTAGCAGCAGTTTTAGAATGGGAAGCACCAAAGAATATCAAGGAAATCCGAGGATTCTTAGGAATGGCAGGATACTATCGGAGATTCATCGAAGGATTTTCAAAGATAGCTGGTCCAATGACTAAGCTGTTAAGGAAGAACACATCGTTCGTGTGGTCTGATGAGTGTGAGAAGAGTTTTCAGACTCTAAAGGAGAAACTCACCACATCACCGATGTTAGTAGTTCCGGAAGTTGGCAAGGATTACACCATGTATTGTGACGCATCCAAACATGGATTGGGTTGCGTACTCATGCAAGATCGGAAAGTAATATCTTATGGATCAAGGCAATTGAGACCTCATGAAGTGAACTATCCAACACATGACCTAGAACTAGCAGCGGTCGTATTTGCACTAAAAACTTGGAGACATTTTCTTTATGGAGCCAAGTGTGAGCTTTATACCGATCATAAGAGTCTCAAGTACTTCTTCACTCAGAAGGAACTCAACATGAGACAGAAAAGATGGCTTGAGTTAATCAAGGATTATGACCTGACCATCAATTACACTCCAGGAAAGGCTAACGTTGTAGCAGATGCCTTGAGTAGGAAGAGCACTGGAGGAGTTGATCAAGAAATAGCACCGGAGTTGAAGAAGGAAATAAGCCAAGCCCAGATACAACTTTGGGAGAAGGAAGCTCATGAGGGACTATCAGCTTTACAAGTAGCTGATGAACTAAGTGTAAATCTAAAGAATGAAATTATCATGGGTCAATTGGACGATCCATTCATCGTGGAGGAGATGAGAAGGATTGATGAGGGAAGACCATCAGAATTTCACCGAGGAGAGTCGGGATCACTATGGTTTCAGAAAAGGATTTGTGTTCCCGATAATGATGAGATCAAGGAAGTTATACTCAGGGAAGCACATCAAACACCGTATTCAATACATCCAGGAAGTACAAAGATGTACATGGATCTTAAAGAATTGTTTTGGTGGAATAACATGAAAAGAGAGATTGCACAATACGTGGCAGAATGTCATACATGTCAAAGGGTGAAGGCAGAACACCAAAGTCCGGCAGGACAGTTACAACCTTTACCAATTCCAGAATGGAAGTGGGAAGAGATAGGAATGGATTTCATCACCGGACTATCCATGACCAATAAAAAGAAGGATATGATAAGGTTAATCGTGGACCGGTTGACGAAGAGTGCACATTTCTTGGCCGTAAACCAACAGGACAAGGGAGAAAAACTCATAGATCTTTATATCAAGGAGATAGTAAGCAAACATGGAGTTCCCAAGAAGATAGTGTCAGACCGAGGATCCGTGTTCACATCAGCCTTCTGGAAACAACTACATGAAGCTTTAGGATCCAAGTTAGACTATAGCACCGCCTATCATCCTCAGACGGGAGGACAAACGGAGAGGACAAATCAGATACTCGAGGATATGCTTAGGGCTTGTGCCCTAGACTTCAGAGGATCATGGGAGGAACACCTACCACTAGCAGAGTTTTCGTACAACAACAGCTATCAAAGCAGCATCAACATGGCACCGTTTGAAGCTCTGTATGGAAGGAATTGTAGGTCACCTGTCTGTTGGTACGAGGCAGGTTCAAGCAAGGAGTTTGATCCAGATTATGTTAAGGAAAAGCAGCAGATCATCGATGTCATAAGAGATAGGCTCAAAATAGCCCAAAGCCGACAAAAGAGTTATGCAGACCAAAAGAGAAGGACATGGGACCCAAAAGTTGGAGACATGGTATACCTTAAAGTAAGTCCGATGAAAGGTCTCCAGAGATTCGGAGTGAAGGGGAAGCTTAGCCCTAGATACATCGGACCTTTCAAGATACTGAGTCAGAACCGAGGGTTAGCCTTTGATTTGGATCAACCTGGAAGATTAGCTCAAGTACACAATGCCAAAGCTCAAGTTCCAAGCCACAACCACACAGGCAGCTCACAAGGTCAGCTGCATGCCTCACAGCACACACAGTCCAGGGGAGAGGAACCCTGGAAGAGTACTACTGTCGACCAAGGAAGGGTAGAGGGAGACAGTATAAAACCTTTTCACCAAGAAACCCTGGATTCTTATCGACAGGTTTGGCACAAGGGTAAGAACAACCAGAACAGCAAGAACCACAAGAACAGGAAGAACAGCCAGAGCTGTTCAACCTCTCTCAAAAATCACCAGAATTAAATCAAGCATCATAAGCTAGCCAGGAGGAGCAGGGGAAGCCAACAAACCATCCAGAAGCAAACCCTCTACAAGAACAACTAATCTAGGAGCTGGAGTGAGGTATACACAAATCATCCTGAGCAAAATCATGTTTTGCTCATCAATAAGCATGCCATGCATCACAGAAGCACAGCAGGGTAGAACCCTGTTGTATCATCACTTGGTTGCAAAACCATTTGGTGCCAGCAAAAAAATGACTTAGCTAGAAGGATAAATCACCAAGGGAACATTGGTTTTGTCACCACAGTGACATAATCAAAGAAATCCATCAAGGATTTAATCCTATTTAGCCACTCAAAGTCACCTAGCACCTAACAGATAAGCTATACCATCAGATTGGCAGAAATAAAGTTTTCTGCAAGTATTTTTCAACATCAAAAGTTACTGGCAGTCAAGCATGATCAACCAGTAAGCAATTAACCCTTCACAGCAATCCATCAGAGGTGGGAGCTACCAAAACAGCAAGATATTGCTGTTGAGGCCACCTCAACCACACAAGTATTCCAAACCACTAAGCCATGCACACTTATCATCACCCTGATGGGTTCAGAGTGAGCTAGGGTCCCCAACAATTGTTGGCATCCCTCTAGCTCAAGCAAAACAATTAAAAGAATCATTACTGAACAACAGTTCATCTCATTTATCCTTTGAATCAAGCCAAACTGTACAAATAAATGAATTACACAAGTAACCAGTGACATAGACACTTGCAAATGATCCAGTGGATCACTGCAAGCATCAGTAGATGCTTTATCAAACAAAAGCATGCACCAGCACCAGATATGGAGCCACACATGCACAAAGATAAGCAACAGTCAGGCACAGACAGTAGGTGATGCATATAGACAACAGTCAGGCATCACAGAAATTATGTAAACAATTTTATAATTGTATCCAGAAGCACATCATCATGGAATTGATGCATATAGACAACAGTTAAGCAAGAAGAGCCTACCATGAGCCAAAGCCCAATAAGCATCACACAAATAGCACTGGCCCTTGCTAAAAGCAAGGATTACTCACAGTAATCAAGCCAGGGGCAAGAATCATGGCTACACATGATTATCCAGTAACAGCAACAGCAGCTGGAGCAACATGGCAAGCCATGAGCATCACAGCATGCTCATGAGCAAGTATAGGAGTATCACAGAAGAAGTAATAGCATGAGCATGAGCATAGGAATAGCAGCACAAGCAAAGCAACATCACATGCATGGTCACATAAGCAAAACCATGGCTAGTAGAGCAGCAGCAGCAACAGCTAGCACGCCATAACAGCAGCAGAGAGCACAACAATAGCAGCTAGCATCGTCCAGCAGCAGCAGCAGCACGGCATGGCAGCATCTCCAAGAGGAGGAGCAGCCGTAGCTGGAGCTAGACGAAGAGAAGAAGAGGAGGCGTACCTGGAGCAGGAGCACCACGGCGTGCCCATGGCGGCACGGCGGCACGGCTCGACCACGGCAGCGCCAAGCCGCGGCCAAGCCAGGCGTCGCCGAGCACAAGTGCTCCAGCACCACCACGGCGAGGCACACGGCCGCGTCACCGCGTTTGGATCGCCGGCGAACGGCGAATCGCCGCGGATCCGTGCGGCCATGCGTGCAGGCGAGTTGGGGGCGAGCAGAGGAGGCGACGAGGGCCAGATCGACGCGGATGATCTGGTGCGCCGTCGAAAGGCGAAGCTGGCGCACTTGATCTCGTCGGCAGAGATGGCCGGAGGCGGCCGGAGAAATTCGGCGACGGCGACGCGAGTCGCCAGAGCTCGGGAAGATTAGGGTATTAGACTTTTTGGTCTGATATCGTAGCTAGTGCATTAAACACCTCTTTTCTATAATGAACTTGTTGAGTACGCTCGTACTCATACCACTCTTAACCCCCTGCTTAGATTGTCTGAATCGACTTGAGGAGGACAACGACAACCAAGAAGGAGCAGAAGACATCTGCTATGAAGAACCACCTCTCCGGAGGTGTAGAAGGAGTGGATTACCTCATCGTCTACGGCACCGGGGAGGGTTCCGGAGGAGAACAAGCGTAGGCTTATCTGATAGTAGTAGTAGCCGAGCAGTACGAACACTTAGTACTAAGCTGCTCGATGAGAATAAATGTACAACTTACTAAGACTTCTATATTGTAAGTTGAGTCGGGTTCACCTCGAACCCAGGAGTATTCTTCTTAGGACCCAAGAGGAACTCCGAGATGATATGTATATATGGCTTGTAATAATAAATGAATGAGTTATGGACCCGCTATGTTCTGTTGTACTACTCTGAGGGATGTAATATTTGCGGATTGGTAATTCGTGAATGTTATATCAACGACTGGCATACTACAACATGCAGTGGTATGTATGGTCATCACATAATTCACTTTGGAGCGGTAAGATTTCCTATTCTTATCAGTTTTGAGTGAGTTGTGAGAGTACCACCATATATTTTTGATTTAGTGCACTAACCTACTAACCATGTCTGCTAGTGATGAAAAAATTGTTAACCAGGAGAACAAGAACTCCGCGGATTTGATGACATGGAGGGAGTATGAGGCTCTTCGTAATGAGATGCGACATGAATTCCGCGCTCAGGATGATGAGCTTAGGGGAACGGTCCAAGGGATCTCCCAAAAGCTGGATGCTACTAATGCAACCGTCACCACGATGCGAGATCAAATGACGGATATCCAGCGCAGTCTTGTCGATTTGCGACTAGCTATTGAGAATTTGACTGCACAAAGAAGATCCTGAGCTTCAAGATGATGCACACAATGCTCGTGGTGCGCCTCAAGGAAATCGCCCTCGTGGTTTTGCTGAACTCCGACGTCCAGGTCGTGGGTTTGAGGAAGAAGATGGATTGGGTAAGCCTAAGTTCTCCATACCCAAGTTTGAAGGAGGTGCTGATGTTGAAGAATACCTCACTTGGGAGCTGAAAATTGAGAAGTTATGGCGCCTACATAATTACACTGAAGATAGGAAGATCAAGCTTGCTTCTTCCGAATTTGATGGCTATGCATTGCATTGGTGGGATCGATATGTTAGTGCTCGCGAAGAAGATGGTGAACCGCCTATTATCACATGGCGTTCTATGAAGGCGGCAATGACCGAGCGTTTTGTGCCCACAAATTATTTGCGCAATATATTTGATAAGTTGACCCTATTGAGACAAGGTGTGAAGACTGTTGATGAATACTACATGGAGATGGGCATGCTCATGCAGCGTGGTCGTGTCAAAGAATCACTTGAGATGACAATGACTCGTTTTCTCAATGGTTTGAATTGTGATATCAAAGGCATTGTTCGTCATTACAGTTACACCACTATGAATGAGTTGCTACATCATGCAAGAGAAGCTGAATCACAATTGGTTGACGAAGCTAAGGTGAAAGGCCGTACTACGGGAGCAGGGCGTTTCACGCCTCGGGCGCCCCCATCGACGGCGCCGGCGCCATCTACGCGCTCCGCACCTTACTCTACTCCGCCTAGCAAACCGGTCTCCAATGTGCAAAACACAAAGAAGTCCGAATCTGCTGCAAGTACGAGTGGTTCTAGCATGTCTACTACGCGCAACCGCGATATGAATTGCCATACATGTGGTGGCAAGGGTCACTTTAGAAGGGATTGTGCTAACCGCAAGGTCATGATTATCAATGAGGACAATGAGTATGAGACTGGAGATGAGGTTGATCCAAATGCTCCAGACGATGAGGACTATGACATTGATGGTGTAGATGCTTATCCGTCTGACGCTCGCACTATTGCTGTGTCACAGCGTGCTCTTAATGTGTTGCCTAGTGCATCTACTCAGCGCTGCAATTTGTTCCAAACAAAGACTTTAGTTGGTCCTGACAAGGCTTGCAAGGTCATTATTGATGGTGGGAGTTGCCGCGATTTAGCAAGCAAGGAGTTGTGTACCAAGCTGAAGTTGAAGTATCTACCGCATCCGCATCCATACTATATTCAGTGGTTGAGCGACAATGGTGAGATGAAGGTAAACCACATGGTGCGTGTTAAATTTGCTATTGGACCGTATAAGGATTCCATTGATTTTGATGTGGTTCCTATGACGGTGTGTCACCTACTATTGGATCGGCCTTGGCTCTATGACCGTTCTATGCAACACAATGGCCGTGCCAATACATATCACTTGGAGTTCAAGGGCAAGAAAATCAACTTACGACCTATGTCACCATAGCAAATTGTCAATGAATCTCGTCAGAAAGTTGAAGTAAACTTGGAGGATGCTTCTTTAGATAGGCGAGAGAATTGTAATGTTGTGAGTAATATAACGAAAAGTGAGAGAGTAAATTCCTTAGTCTCATTAGCCACCAAAGAAGACATGAGAGAATTTAGCGAGGATCCTACAGCCATGCCTCTTGTGCTCTTGAACAGGGGTACAGTTTTGGTTTCTAACGACATGACCCCTCTTCCTCTTGGTGTTTCTAATGTTTTGCAAGAATTTGGCGACGTGTTTCCGGATGAGGTACCCGCAGGACTTCCACCATTGCGAGGTATTGAGCATCAAATCGACTTGATTCCCGGAGCTTCGCTACCCAATCGGGCACCATATAGAACAAACCCCGAAGAAACGAAGGAGATACAGAAGCAAGTACAAGCGCTACTCGACAAAGGTTATATCTGCATAAGCCATAGTCCTTGTGTTGTTCCTGTTATTCTAGTTCCTAAGAAAGATGGTACATGGCGTATGTGCGTAGATTGTAGAGCTATAAACAATATTACTATTCGATATCGTCACCCTATTCTCCGTTTAGAGGATATGCTAGATGAACTGAGTGGTGCTGCTGTGTTCTCTAAAATTTATTTGCGTAGTGGTTATCATCAAATTAGGATGAAAGAAGGGGATGAATGGAAAACAGCCTTTAAAACAAAATTTGGTTTATATGAGTGGTTAGTAATGCCATTTGGTTTGACTAATGCACCTAGCACTTTCATGAGACTGATGAACCATGTTTTGCGTGAATTTATTGGCAAGTTTGTGGTTGTGTACTTTGATGACATATTCGACATGTTTTGCAAGTGTTGTGTGAGAATAAACTCTATGGTAATCTAGAGAAGTGCATATTTTGCAAAGATAAGGTCATATTTCTAGGTTATGTTGTCTCTCAGCATGGAGTAAAAGTAGATGTGTCTAAAATTGAAGTTATTCAAAATTGGCCTACTCCCATGAATGTGACTCAAGTTAGAAGTTTTCATGGTCTAGCTGGGTTTTATAGAAGATTTGTGCCCAACTTTAGTACTATTGCTGCACCTTTGAATGACTTGACTAAAAAGGGTCTAATATTTGAGTGGGGCGCAGCTCAAGATCATGCTTTTGATGAACTTAAGAGATTGTTAACTTCTGCACCGTTGCTTGCACTTCCTGATTTCAATAAGCAATTTGAGATTGAATGTGATGCTAGTGTTATTGGAATTGGTGGTGTGTTGATGCAAGAGGGTCGCCCAATTGCATATTTTTCTAAGAAACTGCTACGGTGCTAAGTTGAACTATCCTATATATGATAAAGAATTGTATGCTTTAATTAGAGTTCTTGAGGTTTGGCAACATTATTTGTGGCCAAAAGAATTTATCATACATTCTGATCATGAAGCTTTGAAATACCTAAAAGCTCAGTCTACTTTGCATAAGCGTCTTGCTAAGTGGGTTGAGTTCATTGAGTCTTTTCCATACATTATTAAGCATAAGAAGGGAAAAGATAATATTGTTGCTGATGCTCTATCTAGGAAGAATATACTATTAACTCAACTTGATGTTAAAATTCCTGGATTATAAGTACTATGTGATTTGTATGCTACTGATCATGATTTTGCTGAACTATATCACTTGTGTGCTATTGGTAAAGCATGGGAAAAATATCACATACATGATGGGTTCTTGTTTAGAGCTAACAAACTATGTGTTCCAGAATCGTCTGTGCGTTTGCTCTTATTGCAGGAATCACATGCTGGAGGTTTGATGGGTCACTTTGGGCGTGAGAAGACGTTACTCATGCTAGCTGACCACTTTTATTGGCCAAAAATGAGGCGGGATGTGGAAAGGTATGTGAAGAGGTGCACTACTTGCAACAAGCCCAAGTCCAAGCTGAAACCTCACGGTTTGTATACTCCTTTACCGGCACCTACTACACCTTGGGAGGATATTATTATGGATTTTGTGTTGGGTTTGCCGCGTACTAAAAGAGGCCATGATTCTATATTTGTGGTAGTGGACAGATTTTCTAAAATGTCACATTTTATTGCCTGCCACAAAAGCGACGATGCGTCGCATATCGCTAACTTGTTTTTCAGGGAGGTTGTACGACTACATGGAGTCCTGATGTCTACGGGTGCTTCTATTCTTGTAGACAGTGTTGGGCCTCCAAGAGCAGAGGTTTGTAGAATAGCAGCAAGTTTCCCTTAAGTGGATCACCCAAGGTTTATCGAACTCAGGGAGGAAGAGGTCAAAGATATCCCTCTCATGCAACCCTGCAACCACAAAGCAAGAAGTCTCTTGTGTCCCCAACACACCTAATAGGTGCACTAGTTCGGCGAAGAGATAGTGAAATACAGGTGGTATGAATAAGTATGAGCAGATAGTAACGGCGCCGTGAAAAGTGCTTGCTCGGCGTGTGGTTGATGGTGGTAATATTGCGGGAAGTATAGATGCAGATAAAACGAGTAAACAAACAACGATAGCGATATTTAGGAACAAGGCCTAGGGATCATACTTTCACTAGTGGACACTCTCAACTTTGATCACATAACAGAATAAATAAATAAATGCTAGCCTCTACACTCTCTTGTTGGATGATGAACACCACTAACTGTGTAGGATTACACGAACCCTCAATGCCGGAGTTAACAAGCTCCACAATATTCAATGTTCATATTTAAATAACCTTAGAGTGCATGACAGATCAACATAACCAAACCAAGTACTATAATAGCATGCACACTCGTCACCTTCACACTACGAAAGGAGGCATAGATCACATCAATACCATCATAGCAATAGTTAACTTCATAATCTACAAGAGATCACAATCATAGCCTACGCCAAGTACTACACGATGCACACACTTGTCACCATTACACCGTGCGGGAGGAATAAACTACTTTAATAACATCACTAGAGTAGCACACGGATAAATTGTGATACAAAACACATTGCAATCATAAAGGGATATAAATAAGCACTTCACTATGCCATTCATAACAGTGAATAAGTATTCTGTGAAATATAGCCTAAGAGACCCACACGGTGCACACACTCGTCACCTTTACACACGTGGGACAAGGAGTCTCCGGAGATCGGATAAGTAAAACCCACTTGACTAGCATAATGACATCTAGATTACAAGCATCATCATATGAATCTCAATCATGTAAGGCAACTCATGAGATTATTGTATTGAAGCACATAGGAGAGAGATTAACCACATAGCTACCGGTACAGCCCCGAGCCTCGATGGAGAACTACTCCCTCCTCATGGGAGACAAGCAGCGTTGATGGAGATGGCGGTGGTGTCGATGGAGGAGCCTTCCGGGGCACTTCCCCGTCCCGGCGGCGTGCCGAAACGGAGACTCCTGTCCCCCGGATCTTGGCTTCGCGATGGCGGCGGCTCCGGAAGGTTTTCCGTATCGTGGCTCTCGGCATCGGGGGTTTCGCGACGAAGGCTTTAAGTAGGCGGAAGGGCAACGCGGGGGCCACACGAGGGCCCCACACACCGGGCCGCGCGGCCAAGACCGGGCCGCGCCGCCCTATTGTGGCGGCGCCTCGTGGCCCCACTTCCTTTCCCCTCGGTCTTCCGGAAGCTTCGTGCAAAAATAGGACCCCGGGCGTTGATTTCGTCCAATTCGAGAATATTTCCGTGTAGGATTTACGAAACCAAAAACAGAGAAAACAGAATCGGCTCTTCGGCATCTCGTTAATAGGTTAGTGCCGGAAAATGCATAAATACGACATATAATGTGTATAAAACATGTTGATATCATCAATAATGTGGCATGGAACATAAGAAATTATCGATACGTCGGAGACGTATCAGCATCCCCAAACTTAGTTCCTGCTCGTCCCGAGCAGGTAAACGATAACAAAGATAATTTCGGAGTGACATGCCATCATAACCTTGATCATACTATTGTAAGCATATGTAATGAATGCAGCGATCAAAACAATGGTAATGACATGAGTAAACAAATGAATCATAAAGCAAAGACTTTTCATGAATAATACTTTCAAGACAAGCATCAATAAGTCTTGCATAAGAGTTAACTCATAAAGCAATAAATCAAAGTAAAGGTATTGAAGCAACACAAAGGAAGATTAAGTTTCAGCGGTTGCTTTCAACTTGTAACATGTATATCTCATGGATATTGTCAATGTAAAGTAATATAACAAGTGCAATATGCAAGTATGTAGGAATCTATGCACAGTTCACACAAGTGTTTGCTTCTTGAGGTGGAGAGAAATAGGTGAACTGACTCAACATAAAAGTAAAAGAATGACCCTTCGCAGAGGGAAGCATTGATTGCTATATTTGTGCTAGAGCTTTGGTTTTGAAAACAAGAAACAATTTTGTCAACGGTAGTAATAAAGCATATGGATCATGTAAATTATATCTTACAAGTTGCAAGCCTCATGCATAGTATACTAATAGTGCCCGCACCTTGTCCTAATTAGCTCGGATTACCGGGATTATCGCAATACACATGTTTTAACCAAGTGTCACAAAGGGGTACATCTATGCCGATTGTACAAAGGTCTAAGGAGAAAGCTCGCATTTGGATTTCTCGCTTTTGATTATTCTCAACTTAGACATCCATACCGGGACAACATAGACAACAGATAATGGACTCCTCTTTAATGCATAAGCATGTAGCAACAATTAATGTTCTCATATGAGATTGAGGATATATGTCCAAAACTGAAACTTCCACCATGATTCATGGCTTTAGTTAGCGGCCCAATGTTCTTCTCTAACAATATGCATGCTCTAACCAATAAATGAGTGGTAAATCTCCCTTACTTCAGACAAGACGGACATGCATATCAACTCACGTGATATTCAACAAAGAGTAGTTGATGGCGTCCCCAGGAACATGGTTATCGCACAACAAGCAACTTAATAAGAGATAAAGTGCATAAGTACATATTCAATACCACAATAGTTTTTAAGCTATTTGTCCCATTAGCTATATATTGCAAAGGTAAAGGATAGAAATTTTAAAGGTAGCACTCAAGCAATTTACTTTGGAATGGCGGAGAAATACCATGTAGTAGGTAGGTATGGTGGACAAAAATGGCATAGTGGTTGGCTCAAGGATTTTGGATGCATGAGAAGTATTCCCTCTCGATACAAGGTTTAGGCTAGCAAGGTTATTTGAAACAAACACAAGGATGAACCGCCGCAGACAAAACTCACATAAAAGACATATTGTAAACATTATAAGACTCTACACCGTCTTCCTTGTTGTTCAAACTCAATACTAGAAATTATCTAGACTTTAGAGAGACCAAATATGCAAACCAAATTTTAGCAAGCTCTATGTATTTCTTCATTAATGGGTGCAAAGTATATGATGCAAAAGCTTAAACATGAGCACAACAATTGCCAAGTATCAAATTATTCGAGACATTTTAGAATTACTACAAGTAGCATTTCCCGATTCCAACCATATAACAATTTAACGAAGAAGATTCAACCTTCGCCATGAATACTATGAGTAAAGCCTAAGGACATATTTGTCCATATGCAACAGCGGAGCGTGTCTCTCTCCCACACAAGCATTTATTCAAACAAAAACAAAAACAAAAACAAAAAGACGCTACAAGTAAAGTACATAAGATGTGGCCGAATAAAAATATAGTTTCAAGAGAAGAAACCTGATAAGTTGTCGATGAAGAAAGAGATGCCTTGGGCATCCCCAAGGTTAGATGCTTGAGTCTTCTTGAAATATGCAGGGATGAACCACCGGGGTATCCCCAAGCTTAGAGCTTTCACTCTTCTTGATCATAGTATATCATCCTCCTCTCTTGACCTTTGAAAACTTCCTCCACACCAAACTCAAAGCAAACACATTAGAGGGTTAGTGCATAATCAACTCACATGTTCAGAGGTGAAACAATCATTCTTAACACTTCTGGACATTGCTCAAAGCTACTGGAAGTTAATGGAACAAAGAAATCCATCCAACATAGCAAAAGAAGCAATGCGAAATAAAAGGCAGAATCTGTCAAAACGTAACAGATCAGTAAAGACGAATTTTATTGAGGCACCGGACTTCCTCAAATGAAAATTCTCAAATTGAATGAAAGTTGCGTACATATCCGAGGATCACTCACGTAAATTGGCATAATTTTCTCGAGTTACCTACAGAGAATTAGGCCCGGATTCGTGACGAAGAAGAAATCATGCTTCTGCGATGAATCCAAATCTAGTATGAACCTTACTATCAAAGACTTTACTTGGCACAACAATGCAATAAAATAAAGATAAGGAGAGGTTGCTACAGTAGTAACAACTTCCAAGACTCAAATATAAAACAAAGTTATCTGTAGCAAAATAAACACATGGGTTATCTCCCAAGAAGTTCTTTCTTTATAGCCATTAAGATGGGCTCAAAGCAGTTTTAATGATGCACTCGTAAGAAATAGTAGTTGAAGCAAAAGAGAGCATCAAGAGGCAAATTCAAAACAAATTTAAGCCTAACATGCTTCCTATGCATAGGAATCTTGTAAATAAACAAGTTCATGAAGAGCAAAGTTACAAGCATAGGAAGATAAAACAAGTGTAACTTAAAAAAATTCAAGATATAGAGAGGTGTTTTAGTAACATGAAAACTTCTACAACCATATTTTCCTCTCTCATAATAACTTTCAAGTAGCATCATGAGCAAACTCAACAATATAACTATCACATAAAGCATTCTTATCATGAGTCTCATGCATAAAATTATTACTACTCCCAACATAAGCATAATCAATTTTATTAGTTGTAGTGGGAGCTAATTCAACAAAGTAGCTATCATCAAATATAGGAGGCACATTGTAATCATAATCAAATTTATCCTCCATAGTAGGTGGCACCAAAAGACCACTATCATTATAATCATCATATATGGGAGGCATATCATAATCAACATAAACTTTCTCCTCAATACCCGGAGGGCTAAAGAGATCATTTTCATCAAAACCGGCCTCCCCAAGCTTAGAATTTTCCATAGCATTAGCAACAATAGTGTTCAAAGCATTCATATTAATAACATTCCCATTAGCATGCATATAAAGTTCCATGGGTTTTTTAATTCTCTCTTCAAACACATCATGTCCTAATTCAAGATAAAGTTCATAAAGATCTCTCATATTTTTGTTGTTTTCCATTATGCCTAACTAGTGTAAACAAGAAACAAAAAGATGCAATTGCAGGATCTAAAGGAAATAGCTTCGAGCACACACACAACGGCGCCGGAAAAGTACTTTACCTGGGACCGGAGTATGAGAGCCTTTTACCTTTCCTCCCCGGCAACGGCGCCAGAAAAGTGCTTAGTTGTCGGGGTCCGTTGTGTGAGTGCCGTTTACCTTTCCTCCCCGGCAACGGAGCCAGAAAAGTGCTTGATGTCTATTCTTGTAGACAGTGTTGGGCCTCTAAGAGCAGAGGTTTGTAGAACAGCAGCAAGTTTCCCTTAAGTGGATCACCCAAGGTTTATCGAACTCAGGGAGGAAGAGGTCAAAGATATCCCTCTCATGCAACCCTCGCAACCACAAAGCAAGAAGTCTCTTGTGTCCCCAACACACCTAATAGGTGCACTAGTTCGGCGAAGAGATAGTGAAATACAGTGGTATGAATAAGTATGAGCAAGTAGTAACCGGCGCCGTGAAAAGTGCTTGCCGGCGTGTGGTTGATGGTGGTAATATTGCGGGAAGTATAGATGCAGTAAAACAGTAAACAAACAGCGATAGCAGTATTTAGGAACAAGGCCTAGGGATCATACTTTCACTAGTGGACACTCTCAACTTTGATCACATAACAGAATAAATAAATAAATGCTAGACTCTACACTCTCTTGTTGGATGTGTAAGATTACACGAACCCTCAACGCTGGAGTTAACAAGCTCCACAATATTCAATGTTCATATTTAAATAACCTTAGAGTGCATGACAGATCAACATAACCAAACCAAGTACTATAATAGCATGCACACTGTCACCTTCACACTACGAAAGGAGGCATAGATCACATCAATACCATCATAGCAATAGTTAACTTCATAATCTACAAGAGATCACAATCATAGCCTACGCCAAGTACTACACGATGCACACACTCGTCACCATTACACCGTGCGGGAGGAATAAACTACTTTAATAACATCACTAGAGTAGCACACGGATAAATTGTGATACAAAACACATTGCAATCATAAAGGGATATAAATAAGCACTTCACTATGCCATTCATAACGGTGAATAAGTATTCGTGAAATATAGCCTAAGAGACCCACACGGTGCACACACTCGTCACCTTTACACACGTGGGACAAGGAGTCTCCGGAGATCACATAAGTAAACCCACTTGACTAGCATAATGACATCTAGATTACAAGCATCATCATATGAATCTCAATCATGTAAGGTAGCTCATGAGATTATTGTGTTGAAGCACATAGGAGAGAGATTAACCACATAGCTACCTGCAGTACGCCCCGAGCCTCGATGGAGAACTACTCCCTCCTCATGGGAGACAGCCGGCGTTGATGGAGATGGCGGTGGTGTCGATGGAGGAGCCTTCCGGGGCACTTCCCCGTCCCGGCGGCGTTCCGAACGGAGACTCCTGTCCCCCGGATCTTGGCTTCGCGATGGCGGCGGCTCCGGAAGGTTTTCCGTATCGTGGCTCTCGGTGATCGGGGGTTTCGCGACGAAGGCTTTAAGTAGGCGGAAGGGCAACGCGGGGGGCCACACGAGGGCCCCACACACCGAGGCCGCGCGGCCAAGACTCGGGCCGCGCCGCCCGTTGTGGCGGCGCCTCGTGGCCCCACTTCCTTTCCCCCTCGGTCTTCTGGAAGCTTCGTGCAAAAATAGGACCCTGGGCGTTGATTTCGTCCAATTCCGAGAATATTTCCTGTGTAGGATTTCTGAAACCAAAAACAGCAGAAAACAGCAACTGGCTCTTCGGCATCAGTGCCGGAAAATGCATAAATACGACATATAATGTGTATAAAACATGTAGATATCATCAATAATGTGGCATGGAACATAAGAAATTATCGATACGTCGGAGACGTATCAAGTCCCGAAAACTATTGTTTCTGATCGTGACGTGAAGTTTATGAGCTACTTTTGGAAGACGCTGTGGAGAAAGCTAGGGACGAAGCTACTTTTCGCACTACTTGTCATCCCCAAACCGATGGTCAAACCGAAGTGGTGAACGAACATTGTCACAATTGTTGAGATCCATGATCAAGAAGAATCGAAGGAGTGGGAAGAGTGTTTGCCGCATGTGAAGTTTGCTTATAACATGAAGATACATTCTACCACGGAGCTATGTCCTTTTGAGGTGGTGTATGGTTTCAAACCCATTACTCCACTTGACTTGTTGCCTTTGCCCATACATGAGAGACTTAATATGGAGGCATCCAAGAGGGCAGATTTTGTGCGAAAGATCCATGTGAAGACTAAAGAGTTGATAGAGAAGAAAGGCAAGAGCAATGCTGCAAGGATGAACAAGAAGCGTAAGGAGATGTTGTTCAAGCCTGGTGATATGGTCTGGGTATATTTTCACAAGGATAGGTTACCGAAGCTACGGAAGTCCAAGTTGCTTCCTCGTGGTGCTGGTCCTTACAAAGTGCTTGCCAAGATCAATGATAACGCATACTCGATAGATCTTCCACTTGATGAGTTTGGTGTCAGTAATTCTTTTAATGTTGCTGATTTGACACCATATGACGGAGAAGACCTTGGAGCGTCGAGGTCGACGCCTTTTGAAGGGGGGGGAGATGATGAGGACATCCCTACCACACCACCACCTCCGTCATTACCAAATGAAGATGAATCTGCTGTGAAGCTCAAGTCCAATGAAGTTCGGATTGGACCTATTACAAGAGCTCGTGCGAAGCTACTTAAACAACAGGTGAACTTGTTCCTAAACGATACTTTGATTGATCAGAACTTTATACTACCTAAGTCCTATTACTTATGTATCGTCAGGTATGAAGAGGAGACAAGCATCGCACGAGGAGGAGATGAGCAGCTGGATGTGAAGATGGACGTGGAGCTGGACAAGGAGTTGGACATGAAGATATATCATGGACGCGCGAGGGAGAGCGGAGGCATGCGCGAGAGGAGAAGACGAAGTCCAGGCCGGCCCGAAGACTCGGCCGGACCGGCCGCCACGCCGCGCGCCGGTCCCTGGCTCCGGTCCAACCGGGCGGCAGTCGGATCCACTCGGCGCCAACCGGCGCCACGCCGATGCCAACCGGGAGAGTTACTGCGCGACAACTTTCGCGCCCGGTTGCAACCCGGTCCCCGGCCCGGTTTGAACCGGCCACCGGTCCCGAGTCCGGCCGACCGGCCCCCGGACCGGCCGTGTCCGAGTCCGTCTCGACCGCATCTATTCCGGGTCGGTTATTCTTGTATCTTTTCGACCGAAGTCGTCTCGGACGCCTATATAAGTGCCCGGACGCCCCTAGTCGCTTAAGACCACGTTTAAGATAAACCCTAGTTCTTAGTTGTTTGCTCTGCAAAACTATTGAATTCCCTACACCATATTGCTTGATATTGTGTAGATCTGAACGTCTTGTGTAATCTGTTGTTCCATTGGGAATTAGAAGGTTGCAACTTACTGCTTCGTGGTCGGCGGCTACGTGCGCAAGCGTGTGGAGTTGCGAATATCTTGCAGAGTTGAGAGCTGTTGCATTGGCGACAGGGACCAATCGAGAGATCTCGTTGCGTAATACAAGTTATCATCCACTTCATCAAGTTACCTCCGCTGCAATCACCCCGTGATCATCATCACCACCGTTGCTTACTGAGAAGATCGGGCCACGCCTTATCACAAAGGCTCGCAATCCAACTTTTATTCTTAAACTAACTTGGTCATTTTTTTGCTTTTTGAGAAATACATATTGATGTGAGCTCTATTGATAACCGCTCTCTAAGAGAAGACGCTTGCAAGTTGATAAATCTTAATCCTAGATATAAAGCATTATATGTTGTACTTTGAGAGAGAAAAATATTTAAGCAACATTTAACATGCCCTCTAAGAGTAACATAGACAAAATATATCTAGTCTCAATGTCCATCAATGAATCAAACTTGGTTTGTGCTTTTGATTACCAAAGAACCTTCACGCAGAAGAAAAAGTAGTGAACTATTTATAACTTAGGAACTTTGATGTGAGGACAAAAATTCAGAGCTGTACCTTTATGTTTCTGCAAACTTGTTAATGCGACAAAATAATTGATCAGAAACTGCTACGTGTAATCGGTGAAACTTTATTTCGTGTAGAACTGGCACTTCCTAACATACAGGCAGCATAACAGCCTTTGACGATCACCAAGTGTATAAAAAAATATAAATCTTCTCCGGAGTTGTCTTAACAAATAACTAACCTGCTGTAGCAGCATGAAGAGTCAATGCATTTTATTACTCTTCCCATCTCTCACACTTGACGATCAGATTGTGCTACTTGATGAACGGACTGCCGCATAAATCTCTCCTCAGAATCTACCATGCATATTTAATACAACATAACAGAACTTTGTTTGGAAAGGAAAATTCATATAGCGCCTAGTGAAAAAAACAGTAAACTTAAGAATAAAGCATTATCTATCAACTTCTACAGGGAACCAAGACATAATTAATAGCTGTGAGAAGGATACAGTGGAATAGCAATCCAATCCAGTAGTAGAGAAAGTAATTAAGCTGACACAACCAATTAGTACGTCTTAATTACCTAATGTTGAGGCCATGCCGATTGCGTAATCAATGAACTAAATTCAGGGAAAACAACTTGGAGGAACCATACCTGCTGAATCCCTTGATACTACAAAAAAAGGTATTGGTGATGCTAGACAAAGCCTATTATATATTAGATAATATCAAAAGATATCAAAGCATGTAAGATATTTTTTTAATCCAGCTATTATGTGTACTCAAATTTTAATCAGAGCATAAAACTGGCAATTTTAACAAATTAAAATGAAACTGAAAACCTAAAAAAAAAAGCAGATCAGAGAAGACTAACCAATCTAATTGCTCTAATTCCCGTATTTTCTGGTTCTGTAAGATTTTTTTAATCCAGCTATTATGTGTAATCAAATTTTAATCAGAGCATAAAACTGGAAATTTTAACAAATTTAAATGAAACTGAAAGCCTTAAAAAGAAGCCAGACCAGAGAAGACTAACCGATCGAATTGCTCTAATTCCCGTATTTTCTGGTTCCCTGCTGAGTGATGAAAAAATCCCATTGGCATCAGAAAATCATGGAAGTTACAACAGCAAGAGGAGGTGGCTCGTACAGATCTGTGTCGCACCATCCCAGAAAAAGGAAAGGATACAAATCTGCAGCCAATAAATTGTGAGAAACCACGTTGTTCAATCTAAAAGAATTGACACTGAACAATAGTACATAGGATGACGTGAGAAAGCTCGGGGCGGCTCTCGAATCTGGACATGGAGCAAGGAGGTGCGGAGGGGAAGTAGATGTCTCGGAGAAGACTTCGTCCGGAGCTAGGCGGGGCGGCGACTCAAAACCCTAGCACGCAGGTGCTCTTAGAAGAAGGTCATCTGGATTCGATTTTTGAACACCGGCGTAGGTCCTCGACACTGGTGTAGACGATGGCGAGCGATGGCGGAGTTGGTGGGGAGTGGTGGTGCAGTTGATGTGGTGGGCGGCCAGGAAGAGGAGGCAGAAGCGTGGGGATGGAGAGGATCCACACAAGAGAGAAAGCACAGAGACAAGGGATGAATAGCACAACAACGACCGGGCCATCCAGGCCCACAAGTCAGCTATGCACGCACCGTCCAATTCCTTGGCAACAGCTTATATCTTGTATCTAATATTAAGAAGATACCAATTACATTCAGCCTCTTCAACAACGCAATACTCTAATAGCATTACGGATGCATACAACAACAAAAAAACAAAGAAGAATTACATAAAAAAAGTCCCGCTACGGTATTCCAGCCCTAGCAACATCGGTACATCCACCACCAAGACAACACCTGAACTCCATGCTCTCTAAAAGCAACGCCTCCAAGAAGGTAACAGTGCATAAACACTATCGTCGCCCGATCAGAAGATCTTAGGTTTTCACTCTGAAGATACTCCCCACTTTCAAAACAATGCCTCCAACAAGGTCATTGCCAGTTAAGACCAGACCTTCAATTTTCATCCTGAAAGGTAAGACTCTGAACTTCACCTGTATTTCCGCCCCCTCTTACATATTGTTGTTACGAAACCCAGAATACCAAGCAAGCCCCTCAACAACGCTAAAAAACTTGAACCTCCATAGCAAGTCCTTCAATCCGACCCTCATGGTATTTTTCGCCTCTAACTTCGCCATGGAGCATGTTTCCATATGTCAAGAAAGAACAGAGCTTCCCGACGCTCCCTCCAGAACCAATCGGCCGGAATAAAAGCACGGGTGCATCCGACAAAATACCACTGATCCAGCGAACTCGGGCAAAAAAAGCGCTGTTACATCCGCCGGCGGAGCTTTCCGGAACACACCACTCCGGCCAGATCAAGAGGGACTGACTTCAGGAAGGTCTCCATCTTCGCACAAGAAAGGCCCTAGGACCACCACCTTTATTCATGCCAGGTCAGCAGCCCCCACACCACTAACCGGCTGCGGAGAAGATGACCGACCATGGGATCCGACACGGTTGCGGGCAACAGACGTAGTAGCCGGCAGACCCGCAACGGAACGAGCATACGCCGTCTCGGCGCGAGCAGCCGGGGCCCACCGGCCCGGATCGAGCCCGGATCCCGCACCGTCGGCGGCCACCTCCGCCCTTCGCAGCCCCATCGCGGCGCCGCCCCACGCCGCATCACCGACCACCGCGCCACCTCGGCCGCACGCCTCACCGCCTCGGCCTACCGCACCGCCGCAGCTCCTCCACTCCGCCCTCTCTCCGCGCGAAGAGGAGGCAAGAGAGGCTTGCCACCCGCCCTCCGCCGGCGGCCGAGCGCCGCCACCCCGCCGGCGGCCGGCGGCGGCAGCGGGCAAGGGAGCTTGAAGATCGGTTGTTTGGCGGAGGTGTAGGGCGCCCTCCGAAACCGCCCGCGCGAGCGGCCCGGGAGGGATGGGAGCTTTTCAAGCTGTTCCAAACTTAGGAATCATGTTTTTAGTGTGTAGATTCACTTCTTTTAGCTTGTATCTAGTCAACTTTAAAAGCAACTATAACATCGTATATTACTATATTACTATACGAAGGGAGTATTCAAGTGAAGCGCCTTGCCCCCATTGAACGGTAAGAGGTGTTGAAGGTGCACTATAAGCTTTTACGGTACAAGAGGCCGGGGAACAGGCAGAACAAATACCTGAAAAAATCCTTTCCTGTTATGTTGAAAGAATTATTTGCCTTTCTTCCCCACAAACGCGAGAGTTCCTGCCCGGAATGGACAAACGCTCATCTTCGTGCCTTAGTCAGCCGACGTTGCTTCGGCAGGAAGCCACCGCCCTATTCCACGCGTCAGGCTCTACCCGTGCCCAACCGGTTCTCTTTTTGCTCCGGCCAAGGGCTAGCGTGGCCCCTGCCGGCCGCCAGCCTACCACATATAGCTCCGGAGCAGCTCTAGGCACCTCGAGCTCCTCCCCTCTCCTCTGACGGCTGCTCTTCTTTCCTTTCATGTTATGTTGCGGTTTACAAAGAATTGACCGTAATCAGGACAATGTGGTGAGAACCCCAACCACTGCGGCGGAATTTTGTTGTAAGGTGTATCGGTACCGATTGAGGTGAAATGTCCCAATGTCAAGCTTAAAGGTCACCCTTAAATCGACCCGGAACCTTGTATCTGAGGTTCTAGTGTCTCGCTTTAAAAGTCCCTGCAAAAATATTTACATGTCAGACTTACATGGGATCTATTTGATACAATATTTTAAGGATTTTGCTAGTTCTTCGTGCCTCGAGCTTAAGTCAGTACGCCATTAGATTTGTTTCGTGATTTGTGTTAGTTGTTAGTTGCAACATATATTATAACTGAGATTTAATTGTTTATAGTCAATTGAGAAATAGCTACACCCATATTTTAAACGTTAACGTTTTTAGATCATTTATTAGGGGGACCGGGCTCTTACCAGATTCGTGCCAATCCAGCGCGGGCCATTCACGGTCATGGTCCAGCCCACACAGAACCCATCTTCATTATTTGTGCCACATCCAACTTTGACCCCTCTTGCTGGAGACAAAGGAAGTCGGCGATTCAGACCACGCGCTCATCTCCATTCAGGAAACCCGCCGCCGCACTGGCAGAAACCGTTTCTGTGGGCAGCCAGCCAGCCAGCCAATCCTGCTTCCTGCGGCCCTCCAGGCTCCAGCCCGTGATGCCTGCCGGTGCCGGCTCGTGTCGCCTTCTCCTCCGAACGAGCCCCGTGATCAACCGGAGCGCGCAACCGGCCACCGAAACGCCAGCCGCTAGCGCCGTCGCCGAGCGCGCCGTCGCCGGCAAAGCATGCATGCATGCACCAGCCCGTTCATGGGAACGCGTGCGCCGCCGGATCGACGTGCTGCAGCTGCGGCCACGTGACCTGCACGACGGCACGCACCGACGCACGAGCAAGCTGCCGCCTCGTGCTAGCTGTGTTGGATAATTGACGCAATTTCCGCTGATTGAATAGAATATTAGCGTAGCGACGATAGCTACTAACATGCGAAAC
>NC_061512.1:98940343-98970480 GCF_022539505.1 Lolium rigidum | reverse complement strand
ATAAATAAATAAATGCTAGACTCTACACTCTCTTGTTGGATGTGTAAGATTACACGAACCCTCAACGCTGGAGTTAACAAGCTCCACAATATTCAATGTTCATATTTAAATAACCTTAGAGTGCATGACAGATCAACATAACCAAACCAAGTACTATAATAGCATGCACACTGTCACCTTTCACACTACGAAAGGAGGCATAGATCACATCAATACCATCATAGCAATAGTTAACTTCATAATCTACAAGAGATCACAATCATAGCCTACGCCAAGTACTACACGATGCACACACTCGTCACCATTACACCGTGCGGGAGGAATAAACTACTTTAATAACATCACTAGAGTAGCACACGGATAAATTGTGATACAAAACACATTGCAATCATAAAGGGATATAAATAAGCACTTCACTATGCCATTCATAACGGTGAATAAGTATTCGTGAAATATAGCCTAAGAGACCCACACGGTGCACACACTCGTCACCTTTACACACGTGGGACAAGGAGTCTCCGGAGATCACATAAGTAAACCCACTTGACTAGCATAATGACATCTAGATTACAAGCATCATCATATGAATCTCAATCATGTAAGGTAGCTCATGAGATTATTGTGTTGAAGCACATAGGAGAGAGATTAACCACATAGCTACGGTACGTACCCCGAGCCTCGATGGAGAACTACTCCCTCCTCATGGGAGACAGCGGCGTTGATGGAGATGGCGGTGGTGTCGATGGAGGAGCCTTCGGGGGCACTTCCCCGTCCCGGCGGCGTGCCGGAACAGAGACTCCTGTCCCCCAGATCTTGGCTTCGCGATGGCGGCGGCTCTGGAAGGTTTTCCGTATCGTGGCTCTCGGTACTGGGGGTTTCGCGACGAAGGCTTTAAGTAGGCGGAAGGGCAACGCGGGGGGCCACACGAGGGCCCCACACACCAGGGCCGCGCGGCCAAGACCTGGGCCGCGCCGCCCTGTTGTGGCGGCGCCTCGTGGCCCCACTTCCTTTCCCCCTCGGTCTTCCGGAAGCTTCGTGCAAAAATAGGACCCCGGGCGTTGATTTCGTCCAATTCCGAGAATATTTCCCGTGTAGGATTTCTGAAACCAAAAACAGCAGAAACAAGAATCGGCTCTTCGGCATCAGTGCCGGAAAATGCATAAATACGACATATAATGTGTATAAAACATGTAGATATCATCAATAATGTGGCATGGAACATAAGAAATTATCGATACGTCGGAGACGTATCAAGTCCCGAAAACTATTGTTTCTGATCGTGACGTGAAGTTTATGAGCTACTTTTGGAAGACGCTGTGGAGAAAGCTAGGGACGAAGCTACTTTTCAGTACTACTTGTCATCCCCAAACTGATGGTCAAACTGAAGTGGTGAACAGAACATTGTCACAATTGTTGAGATCCATGATCAAGAAGAATCTGAAGGAGTGGGAAGAGTGTTTGCCGCATGTGAAGTTTGCTTATAACATGAAGATACATTCTACCACGGAGCTATGTCCTTTTGAGGTGGTGTATGGTTTCAAACCCATTACTCCACTTGACTTGTTGCCTTTGCCCATACATGAGAGACTTAATATGGAGGCATCCAAGAGGGCAGATTTTGTGCGAAAGATCCATGTGAAGACTAAAGAGTTGATAGAGAAGAAAGGCAAGAGCAATGTCGCAAGGATGAACAAGAAGCGTAAGGAGATGTTGTTCAAGCCTGGTGATATGGTCTGGGTATATTTTCACAAGGATAGGTTACCGAAGCTACGGAAGTCCAAGTTGCTTCCTCGTGGTGCTGGTCCTTACAAAGTGCTTGCCAAGATCAATGATAACGCATACTCGATAGATCTTCCACTTGATGAGTTTGGTGTCAGTAATTCTTTTAATGTTGCCGATTTGACACCATATGACGGAGAAGACCTTGGAGCGTCGAGGTCGACGCCTTTTGAAGTGGGGAGATGATGAGGACATCCCTACCACACCACCACCTCCGTCATTACCAAATGAAGATGAATCTGCCATGAAGCTCAAGTCCAATGAAGTTCGGATTGGACCTATTACAAGAGCTCGTGCGAAGCTACTTAAACAACAGTGAACTTGTTCCTAAACGATACTTTGATTGATCGAACTTTATACTACCTAAGTCCTATTACTTATGTATCGTCAGTATGAAGAGGAGACAAGCATCGCACGAGGAGGAGATGAGCAGTGGATGTGAAGATGGACGTGGAGCCGGACAAGGAGTTGGACATGAAGATATATCATGGACGCGCGAGGGAGGAGCGGAGGCATGCGCGAGAGGAGAAGACGAAGTCCAGGTGCCGGCCCGAAGACCTCGGCAGACCGGCCGCCACGCCGGCGCGCCGGTCCCTGGCCCGGTCCAACCGGCGGCAGTCGGATCCACCCGGCGCCAACCGGGCGCCACGCCGATGCCAACCGGGAGAGTACGCTGGCGACACTTTGCGCCCCGGTTGCAACCCGGTCCCCGGCCCGTTTGAACCGGCCACCGGTCCCGAGTCCGGCCGACCGGCCCAGACTCGGCCGGTGTCCGGAGTCCGTCTCGACCGCATCTATTCACGGGTCGGTTATTCTTGTATCTTTTCGACCAGAAGTCGTCTCGGACGCCTATATAAGTGCCCAGGACGCCCCTAGCTGCTTAAGACCACGTTTAAGATAAACCCTAGTTCTTAGTTGTTTGCTCTGCAAAACTATTGAATTCCCTACACCATATTGCTTGATATTGTGTAGATCTGAACGTCTTGTGTAATCTCGTTGTTCCATTGGGAATTAGAAGGTTGCAACTTATCGCTTCGTGGTCGGCGGCTACGTGCGCAAGCGTGTGGAGTTGCGAATATCTTGCGAGTTGAGAGCATGTTGCATTGGCGACAGGGACCAATCGAGAGATCTCGTTGCGTAATACAAGTTATCATCCACTTCATCAAGTTACCTCCGCTGCAATCACCCCGTGATCATCATCACCACCGTTGCTTACTGAGAAGATCGGGCCACGCCTTATCACAAAGGCTCGCAATCCAACTTTTATTCTTAAACTAACTTGGTCATTTTTTTGCTTTTTGAGAAATACATATTGATGTGAGCTCTATTGATAACCGCTCTCTAAGAGAAGACGCTTGCAAGTTGATAAATCTTAATCCTAGATATAAAGCATTATATGTTGTACTTTGAGAGAGAAAAATATTTAAGCAACATTTAACATGCCCTCTAAGAGTAACATAGACAAAATATATCTAGTCTCAATGTCCATCAATGAATCAAACTTGGTTTGTGCTTTTGATTACCAAAGAACCTTCACGCAGAAGAAAAAGTAGTGAACTATTTATAACTTAGGAACTTTGATGTGAGGACAAAAATTCAGAGCTGTACCTTTATGTTTCTGCAAACTTGTTAATGCGACAAAATAATTGATCAGAAACTGCTACGTGTAATCGGTGAAACTTTATTTCGTGTAGAACTGGCACTTCCTAACATACAGGCAGCATAACAGCCTTTGACGATCACCAAGTGTATAAAAAAATATAAATCTTCTCCGGAGTTGTCTTAACAAATAACTAACCTGCTGTAGCAGCATGAAGAGTCAATGCATTTTATTACTCTTCCCATCTCTCACACTTGACGATCAGATTGTGCTACTTGATGAACGGACTGCCGCATAAATCTCTCCTCAGAATCTACCATGCATATTTAATACAACATAACAGAACTTTGTTTGGAAAGGAAAATTCATATAGCGCCTAGTGAAAAAAACAGTAAACTTAAGAATAAAGCATTATCTATCAACTTCTACAGGGAACCAAGACATAATTAATAGCTGTGAGAAGGATACAGTGGAATAGCAATCCAATCCAGTAGTAGAGAAAGTAATTAAGCTGACACAACCAATTAGTACGTCTTAATTACCTAATGTTGAGGCCATGCCGATTGCGTAATCAATGAACTAAATTCAGGGAAAACAACTTGGAGGAACCATACCTGCTGAATCCCTTGATACTACAAAAAAAGGTATTGGTGATGCTAGACAAAGCCTATTATATATTAGATAATATCAAAAGATATCAAAGCATGTAAGATATTTTTTTAATCCAGCTATTATGTGTACTCAAATTTTAATCAGAGCATAAAACTGGCAATTTTAACAAATTAAAATGAAACTGAAAACCTAAAAAAAAAAGCAGATCAGAGAAGACTAACCAATCTAATTGCTCTAATTCCCGTATTTTCTGGTTCTGTAAGATTTTTTTAATCCAGCTATTATGTGTAATCAAATTTTAATCAGAGCATAAAACTGGAAATTTTAACAAATTTAAATGAAACTGAAAGCCTTAAAAAGAAGCCAGACCAGAGAAGACTAACCGATCGAATTGCTCTAATTCCCGTATTTTCTGGTTCCCTGCTGAGTGATGAAAAAATCCCATTGGCATCAGAAAATCATGGAAGTTACAACAGCAAGAGGAGGTGGCTCGTACAGATCTGTGTCGCACCATCCCAGAAAAAGGAAAGGATACAAATCTGCAGCCAATAAATTGTGAGAAACCACGTTGTTCAATCTAAAAGAATTGACACTGAACAATAGTACATAGGATGACGTGAGAAAGCTCGGGGCGGCTCTCGAATCTGGACATGGAGCAAGGAGGTGCGGAGGGGAAGTAGATGTCTCGGAGAAGACTTCGTCCGGAGCTAGGCGGGGCGGCGACTCAAAACCCTAGCACGCAGGTGCTCTTAGAAGAAGGTCATCTGGATTCGATTTTTGAACACCGGCGTAGGTCCTCGACACTGGTGTAGACGATGGCGAGCGATGGCGGAGTTGGTGGGGAGTGGTGGTGCAGTTGATGTGGTGGGCGGCCAGGAAGAGGAGGCAGAAGCGTGGGGATGGAGAGGATCCACACAAGAGAGAAAGCACAGAGACAAGGGATGAATAGCACAACAACGACCGGGCCATCCAGGCCCACAAGTCAGCTATGCACGCACCGTCCAATTCCTTGGCAACAGCTTATATCTTGTATCTAATATTAAGAAGATACCAATTACATTCAACTCTCTTCAACAACGCAATACTCTAATAAAGATTACGGATGCATACAACAACAAAAAACAAAGAAGAATTACATAAAAAAAGTCCCGCTACGGTATTCCAGTCCCTAGCAACATCGGTGCATCCACCACCAAGACAACACCCGAACTCCATGCTCTCTAAAAGCAACGCCTCCAAGAAGGTAACAGTGCACAAACACTATCGTCGCCCGATCAGAAGATCTTAGGTTTTCACCCTGAAGATACTCCCCACTTTCAAAACAATGCCTCCAACAAGGTCATTGCCAGTTAAGACCAGACCTTCAATTTTCATCCTGAAAGGTAAGACTCTGAACTTCACCTGTATTTCCGCCCCCTCTTACATATTGTTGTTACGAAACCCAGAATACCAAGCAAGCCCCTCAACAACGCTAAAAAACTTGAACCTCCATAGCAAGTCCTTCAATCCGACCCTCATGGTATTTTTCGCCTCTAACTTCGCCATGGAGCATGTTTCCATATGTCAAGAAAGAACAGAGCTTCCCGACGCTCCCTCCAGAACCAATCGGCCGGAATAAAAGCACGGGTGCATCCGACTGAATCACCACCGATCCAGCGAACTCGGGCAAAAAAGCGCCGTTACATCCGCCGGCGGAGCTTTCCGAACACACCACTCCGGCCGGATCAAGAGGGACCGACTTCGCGGAAGGTCTCCATCTTCGCACAAGAAAGGCCCTAGGACCACCACCTTTATTCATGCCAGGTCAGCAGCCCCCACACCACTAACCGGCTGCGGAGAAGATGACCGACCATGGGATCCGACACGGTTGCGGGGCAACAGGCGAGTAGCCAGCAGACCTGCAACGGAACGAGCATACGCCGTCTCGGGCGCGAGCAGCTGGGGCCCACTGGCCCAGATCGAGCCCAGATCCTGCACCGTCAGCGGCCACCTCCGCCCTTCGCAGCCCATCGCGGCGCCGCCCCGCGCTGCATCACCGACCACCGCGCCACCTCGGCCGCACGCCTTCACCGCCTCAGCCTACCGCACCGCCGCAGCCCTCCACTCCGCCCTCTCTCCGCGCGAAGAGGAGGCAAGAGAGGTTTGCCACCTGCCCTCCGCCTTCGGCGGCCGAGCGCCGCCACCCCCGCCGGCGCTGGCGGCGGCAGCGGCAAGGGGAGCTTGAAGATCGGTTGTTTGGCGGAGGTGTAGGGCGCCCTCCGAAACCGCCCGCGCGAGCGGCCCGGGAGGGAGGGGAGCTTTTCCAGCTGTTCCAAACTTAGGAATCATGTTTTTAGTGTGTAGATTCACTTCTTTTAGCTTGTATCTAGTCAACTGTAAAAGCAACTATAACATCTTATATTACTATACGGAGGGAGTATTCAAGTGAAGCGCCTTGCCCCCATTGAACGGTAAGAGGTGTTGAAGGTGCACTATAAGCTTTTACGGTACAAGAGGCCGGGGAACAGGCAGAACAAATACTCGAAAAATCCTTTCCTGTTATGTTGAAAGAATTATTTGCCTTTCTTCCCCACAAACGCGAGAGTTCCTGCCCGGAATGGACAAACGCTCATCTTCGTGCCTTAGTCAGCCGACGTTGCTTCGGCAGGAAGCCACCGCCCTATTCCACGCGTCAGGCTCTACCCGTGCCCAACCGGTTCTCTTTTTGCTCCGGCCAAGGGCTAGCGTGGCCCCTGCCGGCCGCCGGCCTAACCCATATAGCTCCGGAGCAGCTCTAGGCACCTCGAGCTCCTCCCCTCTCTCGACGGCTGCTCTTCTTTCCTTTCATGTTATGTTGCGGTTTACAAAGAATTGACCGTAATCAGGACAATGTGGTGAGAACCCCAACCACTGCGGCGGAATTTTGTTGTAAGGTGTATCGGTACCGATTGAGGTGAAATGTCCCAATGTCAAGCTTAAAGGTCACCCTTAAATCGACCCGGAACCTTGTATCTGAGGTTCTAGCGTCTCGCTTTAAAGGTCCCTGCAAAAATAGTTACATGTCAGACTTATATGGGATCTATTTGATACAATATTTTAAGGATTTTGCTAGTTCTTCGTGCTCAGTTAAGTCGTACGTCATTAGATTTGTTTCGTGATTTGTGTTAATTGTTAGTTGCAACATATATTATAACTGAGATTTAATTGTTTATAGTCAATTGAGAAATAGCTACACCCATATTTTAAACGTTAACGTTTTTAGATCATTTATTAGGGGTACCGGGCTCTTACCAGATTCGTGCCAATCCAGCGCCGGCCATTCACGGTCATGGTCGTGCTCATGCGGACCTTGTACAATGCGCCTCCAACAGTCCAACACTTCGGTCCAGCCCACAGAGAACCCATCTTCATTATTTGCGCCACATCCGACTTTGACGCCTCTTGCTGGAGACAAAGGAAGTCGGCGATTCAGACCACGCGCTCAGCTCCATCAGGAAACCCGCCGCCGCGCTGGCAGAAACCGTTTCTGTGGGCAGCCAGCCAGCCAATCCTGCTTCCTGCGGCCCTCCCTCCAGCCCGTGATGCCTGCTGGTGCCGGCTCGTGTCGCCTTCTCCTCCGAACGAGCCCCGTGATCAACCGGAGCGCGCAACCGGCCACCGAAACGCCAGCCGCTAGCGCCGTCGCCGAGCGCGCCGTCGCCGGCAAAGCATGCATGCATGCACCAGCCCGTTCATGGGAACGCGTGCGCCGCCGGATCGACGTGCTGCAGCTGCGGCCACGTGACCTGCACGACGGCACGCACCGACGCACGAGCAAGCTGCCGGCGCCTCGTGCTAGCTGTGTTGGATAATTAGGCACAATTTCCATGATTAATTCCAGAATATTAAGCATGACGACAGTAACTACTAACATGTGAAACTCGAACATACTAGATGTAGTGATCAACATGAACAAGTAGCATAGCAAGCAAGCACAACATCCATCGCTAAACGATCGAGATATGTCGCACGTCACCGATCCGGTGGAGGTGGCGGTGGAGGTGTAGCGGATGATGTCGCGAGCGAGTAACGTTGTTGATGACGGGGACGACGGGTCGAAGTAGACGGCGTTGTAGACGACGGTAGGCAAGACCGCCCGACTTGGACCGAAGGCGACCCGTGATGGAGAGCTTGAGCAGCCGCGCAGCAGCGCTTCCCAAAAACCCACTCCGCCCTCTCCCGTACTGAGATCGCAAGGACGAGCGGTTCCGGAGACTCGCTCTCCCGTTCGCCGATGCACGTCTGGCGCGCGGGATGGAGTAGGCTACGATGGCGGCGCAAGCGCAGAGAGGTGGAAACCCTAACTCGTGTATTAGATGATTTCTGCGGTAGTCGGGCAGAGATTATATAGGCTCGGAAACCCTAGGCAACGTGGGCCACGCCCACGTCGCACGAACGTTTCGAGTCGGCTACGTATAGCCCACGATCCGGGAGCGACCCGAACCGACTAATCTGCGACGCGTCCGTCTAGGACTCTGTTCGTTTTCCCGAGCCGCAAGTAAGGAAAGTCTCGGCTCGAGGCTCAATCCACTCACCACGAGCGCGGCGCGCGTCGTGACGCAGTCGAGTCGAGACGAGACGAGCGAGCGAGGAGGAGGAGGAGCGCGCGTGTAGCACTCCTATTCTCACTCACTTACTAGCGGTGGAACAACCCACCTTATAAGGTGGTCTAACTTCCTCCCAACTTTCCATGTGGGACTAAACTTCCCACCTCTTGCCACTCCCTAGTGAGCTGCCACCAACTTGGGCTCAAACTCACAAGGCTGCCACTATGTGGGCTTTGAGATTTATAGGAAAAACAGAAATCTAATTTGGGCCACTAAAAATGGGCCCAATATTTCAACAATCCCCCACCGCATCTCAAATCCCCATTTAGAGATTTACCAATACTCGCCGCTTGTTTATATACCAAGAGTTTCAACGTGAGACTCGTTAAGTTGAACTTCCGCCTAGAACCTTAAGCTACATCCATTCACACTTGAACAATGGACTAAGCCTTGAATTGCAAGTTTTGCGTGAACAGGGTTTCACTCAAAGTCATGACCAGTGACATGGCTGCCAGCAGCCTACCCCGCGGGTGAAGCATATGCGTCATACTTCGTGGTCTCTTCATGAGTTTACTAGAGATCACCCAAATCTCATAGATTGCGACGTTTAACAATCGGACTCATATAGGTGTGTTATTTCAAGAATGCTCTGTAGGACATCATCTTTGCTAAAATAGCCAACATAAACACATTAAGGCTTGTTGCCAACTCCGCCTTACAAAGAACCGAGAGTTGTGCATCTTCACATAGAGAGGGTTACATAATACTCTCCTCAATTAAACCACTAGTTTGTTCTTCCCGTGTCCTAATTCACGGGATCTCCGATCACAAAGGTTGGGTTACCACTATGGCGTAACATCAACGGGTCTCAAACCCATCTCCTCGATGCACTTTCTATCACATTACGTGATAGTCCCTTTGTAAAGGGATCTGCCTGATTTTTGTCTGTTTGAATATATGTACAGCTTATTACTCCGAGTTTCGCAATTTCCCGACGGACTTCAAACGTCTTTTGACGTGTCTTGATGACTTCGTTATCCTTAGAATTGTTCACTTTGACAATTACAGTTTGATTGTCACAATTCAAAAGGATTGTCGAACAGGTTTTTCAACCACAGCAAGTCCATCAAGAGCTCACGCAACCATTCCGATTCAACAGATGGTTGTGTCTAAAGCGAGTAAGTTCTGCTTCCATAGTTGACCTCGTCAATATGGTTTGCTTACAAGATCTCCATGACACCGCGCCACCTCCAAAGGTAAATACATACCCACTTGTGGCGTACGGATCGCCTACATCCGAGATCCAATTCGAATCACTATATCCTTCAAGCACTGACTGGGTGCCCCGAATAATGAATCCCATAACTCATTGTACCACATAGGTAGCGCATGACCCTATCAAGTGCATGCCAATGATAGCACCCGGGTTTGACATGAACCTACTCAACTTGCTAACAGCAAAAGAGATGTCGGGTCTAGTCGCGCTCGCTAAGTACATGAGTGAGCCAACGATCTGAGAATATCTCAATTGATCTATGGCAATCCTCCGGTTCTTGCGTAGTGTCACACTGGGATCATAAGGTGTTGAAGAAGGCTTGCTATCAATATAGCCGAACCGGCTCAAGATCTTCTCAACATAATGGGATTGCGTTAGAGTAATCCCACTCTCGTTCTTAATCAGCTTGATGTTCGAATCACATCGCGCTTCTCCCGGATCTTTCATATCAAAGCTCTTTGACAAGAAAGACTTGACCTCGTGTATTACTTTCATGTTTGTACCAAAGATCAGAATATCATCCACATACAAACATAGTATAACACCTTCGCCCCCACCATGGCGATAGTAAACGCACTTGTCGACCTCATTGACAACAAATCCTACGAAGTCAAAGTTCCGTCAAACTTCTCATGCCATTGCTTAGGTGCTTGTTTCGGGCCATATAAAGATTTCAGAAACTTGCACACCTTTCTCTCTCGCACCTTTTACTACAAACCCATCGAGTTGATCCATATAGATTTCCTCTTCCAACTCTCCATTAAGGAAAGTCTGTCTTTACGTCCATTTGATGAACGATAAGACCATAGGAGGCAGCCATGGATAGTAGTACTCGAATGGTGGTAAGTCTAGCGACAGGTGAATAGGTGTCGAAGTAATCTTCGCCTTCTCTCTGTGTGTAGCCTTTCGCTACAAGCCGCGCCTTGTACTTTTCAATAGTACCATCGAGTCTTAGCTTCTTCTTGAACACCCATTTGCAGCCCTACAGAGCTTGCATCCGTGGGGTCGCTTCGACAACTCCCAAGTTCCATTAGAAAGAATGAGTCCATCTCATTTTGGACAGACTTCTTTCCAAGTCATCCGCATCCGGAGATGCATATGCCTCTCGCAATGGACGTGGGAGTATCATCCACAAGGTACACAATGAAATCATCACCAAAGGATTTTTCAATCCTCCGTCTCTTGCTCCGTTTAGGAGCTTCATTGTCATCCTTCTCAATGACAATCTCATGTGATTGTTCAAAATACTCATTAGATGTACTAGATTCAGGAACTATCTCAGTAGAAATTCTAGCAATGCTATGCATATCTTTCATAGGAAACATATTCTCAAACAATGTTGCATCACGAGATTCCATAATAGTATCAACATGCATATCAGGTACTTCAGATTGAACTACTAAAAATCTATAGCCTACACTCCGCGGAGCATAACCTAGAAAGATACAATCCACTCGTCTTTGGTCCGAGTTTGCGCTTCTTAGTAATTGGAATATTGACTTTCGCCAAACATCCCCATGTGCGCAAATACGAAAGTGATGGTTTTCTCCCGCACCACTCCTCGTAAGGGGTTTTATCTTTATTCTTGTTAGGAACTCTATTCAGGACATGACTTGAAGTCAATAAAGCCTCTCCCCCACCATGCCTTTGATAAACCAGCGGTGGCTAACATGGAATTCACCAAGTCGGTCGAGCGTGCGGTTTTCCTCTCGGCAACCCCGTTTGATTGGGGCGAATAGGGAGGCGTCCTCTCATGAATAATGCCATGTTCCTCACAGAATTCATCAAAGATTTTAGGAAAATATTCGCCACCACGATCCGACCTAAGACGCTTGATCTTTCTCTCTAGTTGATTTTCAACTTCAGCCTTATAAATTTTAAAGTAGTCTAAAGCTTCATCTTTAGTTCGCAACAAATAAACATAGCAAAATCTAGTCGCATCATCAATCAATGTCATGAAATATCTCTTTCCACCTTTTGTCAACACACCATTCATCTCGCATAGATCGGAATGTATGAGTTCTAGAGGTGCGAAGTTTCTCTCCTCGGCCGCCTTGTGAGGCTTCCGAGGTTGCTTTGATTGCACACAACTATGGCACTTAGAACCTTTGGCAATGGTGAAATTCGGAATTAAACTTAAAGCTGGATAGCCGAGACATTAAACCAAAATTAATGTGACATAAACGAGAATGCCAAACACTCGGTATCATCACTAACATTGCCACATATATGGTTCACGGACTTATTACTGAAATCGAAGCGAAAAGCGGAACAAGCCTCCGCACTCATAGCCTTTACCAATAAATTGTCCAAACTTGGAAACAACTACTTTATTCGACTCTAAAACAACCTTAAACCCATCTCTGCATAGAAGGGAGCCGCTAACGAGATTCTTGTTCATAGTAGGGACATGCCGCACGTTCCTCGACCGCACGATCTTCCCGAAGTGAACTTCAGATCTACCGTGCCAACACCACGAACGAAGCATGTGACCCATTCCCCATCAAGACGGAAGAATCCCGGGCGACCTGGTAAGAAGTGAACATGGATATGTCGGCACACACATGAACATTAGCACCTGTATCAATCCACCAACATGGAGATTGAAGTACCGAAAGAACGATAAAGAGATTACCGTACCCATCGAGCATTGCTAGCGGTCACCGTGTTGACTTGCCTCGCCTTTTTCTTGCGGTTCGCCCTCTCCGGACGATCCTTAGAAAAGTGGCCAGTCTCTCCACATGTAAAGCAGACTCGGATCCGCTTTGTTTATCATCTTCTTCTTCTTGAAGGTTGTAGTCTTCATAGGCTTATTGAAGGAGGGCTTGTTATTCCCTTTGTTCTTCGTTGTAGGGTTTCTTCGCACCATGTTGGCGCTAGATCGACCCTCTCCTTTCTCGGCATTATCCTTAGCCCGAGCTTTCTCCTCAACATCAAGAGATGCTATCGATTTTCAACTCGATATCTCCTGTCTCTTGTGTTTGAGAGTTGTGGCAAAGTTCCTCCATGAAGGGGCAACTTAGCGATGATGCATCCAGCCACAAACTTGTCGGGTAAGGCACACTTAAGGAGCTCAAGCTCTTTCGCAATGCAATCGTATCTCATGAGCTTGTTCGACTACGTAACGGTTGTTAACCATCCCGATGTCATGGAAGTTCTCCATGATGTACGATTCATCGCTGCATCGGTTGCACCGAACTTAGCATTCAGGTGCCTCCCGGAGCTCTTTACCATCCGTTATGTGCATGAACACATCACACGGACGATCGGCAAGAATGCTCGAACGCATCCGACAAAGAGAGTATTGTTTTCCTTGAACTTGTTCGATCTTGATCGGATATAGTTCCTTCGGGTAAACCATCGGTAACATCGAACACTTTCGGATGAGTAAGCCGAAGCATGGCCTTATACTCGCCATCTCTTAAAGTGCACACCGGTAAACTTATCCGGCCTCGGTGCATCGGAAAAACCAGCCATTGTTAACTCAGGAAATTGCCTACAATTAGGTTTTTGGATTGTTGGATAATTAGGCACAATTTCCATGATTAATTCCGAATATTAAGCATGACGACAGTAACTACTAACATGTGAAACTCGAACATACTAGATGTAGTGATCAACATGAACAGTAGCATAGCAAACATGTACAACATCCATCGCTAAACAGATCGAGATATGTCGCACGTACCGATCCGGGTGGAGGTGGCGGTGGAGGTGTAGCGAGATGATGTCGCGACGATAACGTTGTTGATGACGGGGACGACGGGTCGAAGTAGACGGCGTTGTAGACGACGGTAGGCAGCACCGCCCGACTTGGACGGAAGGCGACCCGTGATGGAGAGCTTGAGCAGTCGCGCGGAGCGCTTCCCAAAACCTATTCGCCCTCTCCCGTACAGGATCGCAAGGACGAGCGGTTCCGGAGACCTTCTCTCCCGTTCGCCGATGCACGTCGGCGCGCGGGATGGAGTAGGCTACGATGGCGGCGCAAGCAGAGAGAGGTGGAAACCCTAACTCGTGTATTAGATGATTTCTGCGGTAGCCGGGCAGGAGATTATATAGGCTCGGGTAGCCCACGTCGCACGAACGTTTCGAGTCGGTTACAGATAGCCCACGATCCGGGAGCGACCCGAACCGACTAACTGCCTCGAGGCTTAATCCACTCACCACGAGCGCGGCGCGCGTCGTGACGTGTCGAGTCGAGTCGAGACGAGACGAGCGAGGAGGAGGAGGAGCGCGCGTGTAGCACTCCTATTCTCACTCACTTACTAGTGGTGGAACAACCCACCTTATAAGGTGGTCTAACTTCCTCCCAACTTTCCATGTGGGACTAAACTTCCCACCTCTTGCCACTCCCTAGTGAGCTGCCACCAACTTGGGCTCAAACTCACAAGGCTGCCACTATGTGGGCTTTGAGATTTATAGGAAAAACTGAAATCTAATTTGGGCCACTAAAAATGGGCCCAATATTTCAACAAGCTGCTCAAGATAAAGTTTACCTGCTGGGTGCTGTCCTGCTCCTCTGCATGACCTGCTCCTACGTTTTTTTTTTTGACTTGACCTGCTCCTACGTTTCCCTTACGTGCTCAGTGCTCTGCATACAAGGTAAAAACCTTGAAAACGGTTTGCAAGGGCCAGCAGCCGCAAGTTCGTACGTTGTAGGATTGACCTATTTGCCTGTACGAACTACTTCCTTCGCTCGTATTTAATTTTTTTTTTGCGAACAAGCACTGATTATATTAAAGCCCATACGTTACAAGAAGACACCCCAGAAGGATAGAAATTACAAACAGGTCCTCCAGCAACACAGTGACGCCGGCGAGGAGCCAGACGCATCGATGGCGCGCCGCCCGCTGCATCTTCCAAGCCTTGGAACAAAGATGATCCCCTGCGGACGGGAAGTCGTCGAAACTCGAACTCGGGGAGCCTCCATCCAGCGCCAAGACAGCAGCACCGCTGGGCTTCAACATCAGCAACTTGAAGATCTTGATCTGGATTCGCCGCTCTGAAATCCAGTTGGGGAAGGAACGCGCACGGCGGTTACCCAGGACCGCGAGCACGGGAGGAAGACGCATGTTTGATGCCGTGGCTCCAGAGAACGCCAACACCGGAGAGGAAGAAGACGACCCCAAAACACTCACTGCCGCCATCTCCGCCTCCAGGACGCCGTCGGAGAGGAACCTACTCAAGCCTACACTATTTACACGACGAGATCCGGGGTTCCCCCACCCTCCCGGCGCCGGAGCGGCCGGCGGAGGGAAGGGGAACCAGCGAATCGCCGCCGGCGAGGTGGATTGACTAGGAGGTTTCAAGAAATCGCCCTCTGGCACTGTAGCGGGGGAGGGGATTAATTGGCTTTACTCAGAAGCACGTTGTCTTCTCTTCCTCGCGTCGATTAAAACCGAACGGAGGAAGTACATGGTAGGACATCTTCAGCGCATCCATCCATTTCGGAGACATATTCGTATTTGTCCAGTGGACGCGAGGACATACGCTCACCAAGGCCCGAGGGGGCGCACGCGAGATTCACGGCAAGAAATTTGCATACCCATGGGTGTACTGGTCCTGAGGGCTCCTTGGTCCGACGCTCCTCGTCCTAGCCACGGCCTACCTCTCAATGTGGCCTCCCGTTGTGTCGCCACCCTGGCAGTCTACTCTTGGGCCCTCGCTGTCTCGAAAGCCGCCTCTCTCTCTATCTCTCTCTCTTGGTCTGATGGTAGAGGCAGGTGGCACAAAACCCTACTAGGGTTCAGGTGTCATCCCATCTGGAGGTGAGCGTCGCCTCACGACAATGGCATCCACGCCTCCCAAAATGTGTACGCCACCTCCGTGGGCACGTTCACGCGTTGAATGAACCCGTTGGGTCAGGCCGAAGGGCACACCGACCGATGGCTGCAATCAAAGAAGCCTCGTGATTGTGCTTTCCCTTGGGGGCCATGTAGGTGTGGGGCTATAGTTTTGGGTGGGGCGATTTACACAAAAATAACCCTTTGTTGCAACTATAGCACAGACTGACCCTCCGGGCAAACTATTTCACCCATCTAACCCTTTTGTGTGGCGCCCCTCTCATGGGCGCCACACTGGTGTGGCGCCGTGCCTGCGGCACCACTCTCCCAACTGACGTGGCGCCCTCGGCGCTGAGCTGTTGCGCCGATCCGACGTGGCAGGAAGTGTGGCGCCCCTCCCATGGGCGCGACACATGCACTTATAATTGCCCAAAACATACTGTAAGACAAATCGCCTGGGACTTAGCCGTTTTGGCGAGGCTGTTTGTGTGGCGCCGATGCCACGGGCGCCACACTTCACAGTGTGGCGCCGACGCCACGGGCGCCACACATCCACTTAAGTGTGGCGCCCGAGCCGCCCCCAGCCCGACCATCTTATTCTTTATCTTCTCTGTTTCTTCAAGACAGGCGGCCGGCGATTCCTCCTCCTCCCCCCTCCCCCCCCACCAAATCGGCCACGAATTCGTCAGATCTGACCGGCCAATCTCTTCCCCATCCATTCCTCAAGGTAATCCCCTTCGAATCCTTCACATTCATCCACTAATTCATAGATCTTGCTAGATTTGTACATGGAACCCTAGATCTTGCTAGACATGGAAACTAGATTTGAAATGGCTATGTATGTGTTGAAATGGCTATGTATGGAGTGCGAGGTTGTTTGGGATCAGAGCTATAGAGATGAAAAGCCTATCGGACCGTTGCGGCATTTCATTAAGGTACGATCACCAACTTTGAATGTACGCTATTATGTTCGGGTGGCTTTGTAACCATGACTTCCATGACGCAGAACACTGCACGAAAGATGCGGCGGTTAGCCAACTTGCTAAGTTGCCGTGACGGCGAAATTCCTACATCCTCTTCTGAAGAGGCGGAGGTATGGACTATTTTGTTGCTGTCAAACATGTGCTTACTAATTTCAACTTCTGTAATCTCATGTGTTCATGTTTGTGAAGATTCCTGACGACGACGCCATTTTGAGTCAAAGCATTAGTCGCGGCAAGAAGCAAGCCACGCGGACAGCTTACCAGTTGAAGCCAAGGGGCAAGGCTCCAAACCGATACACTCCGGACGATTATGTCAACCGAGGAAAGAAGGTTGTCATTGAGGAGGATGAGGCGCCGCCGCGGAGATCATCTTTGACGAGGATGAGGAACGACGAGCCGTTATCTTCAGAGCAGGAGGAGCAGGAGGAGCAGCAGCAACAAGAGCCACGGCAGCGGACGAAAAGGATGGCTGTCCGGAAGCAGCCCGTGAGGACGGCACGTCGAGGACGATACTAGGATTTGCTACGTGTTGTTGTGAACTCTATCTTCATAAGTATCGTGTTGTGAACCCTATGTCATTTCGAACCATGTCTGTAATGCTACTTGTTGTTTGAATCTACGTGCTACGATGTGAGCTATGATGTGTTATATGTGTATGTTCTATGTGTATGAAATTGCTATTGTTGTGTTCAAAACTGTTTAACTAAGGCAAGAATTTTCATGGTTTTAACACAAGTCAAAGTGTGGCGCCCCTCACGCTGGCGCCACACCTCACTATGTGGCGCCCATGGCATCAGCGCCACATATGTTGATTATATGTCGAAAACATCCAGGGGCTCCGGACGCTTGGTCCTTAGCCGTTTTGGTGAGGCTGTTTGTGTGGCGCCCGTGGCATCGGCGCCACACAAACAGCCTCGCCAAAACGGCTAAGTCCCAGGCGATTTGTCTTACAGTATGTTTTGGGCAATTAAAAGTGCATGTGTGGAGCCCATGGGAGGGGCGCCACACTTCCTGCCACGTCGGATCGGCGCAACAGCTCAGCGCCGAGGGCGCCACGTCGGCTGGAAGAGTGGCGCCGCAGGCACGGGCGCCACACTGCCAGGTGTGGCGCCCATGAGAGAGGCGCCACACAAAAGGGTTAGATGGGTGAAATAGTTTGCCCGGAGGATCAGTCTGTGCTATAGTTGCAACAAAGGGTTATTTTTGTGTAAATCGCCTTTGGGTGGAGAGCTCGGCCAATATGAGTGAGGATGAGGACAAGGAAGAACGGGGTGTTTTTAAAAAAGGCCCTTGGTTATTGGGCTGCTTAGCAATGATACCGGAGAGTCCAAGGGGCGGACCCCAGGAGGACGCTCTGCATGTCCAATTCATGTTCGTGTGGACTCAAACCAGATCCTAATTTCGATTGGGAATGATTCCGCGCAGACACGCATACAGATAGGCGTCGAGTAAGCGCCGAGTTGGGGCACCTCGTTGGAGATGCCCTTACCGCTCATCAGCGGTGATTCGAACATACCTCTAGTTTTGCAAAAATAACAAAATTGAGCTAGTAATCGGATTTTAGAAACCTGAAGCGGAAAAGTTGTCATCTACTCCCTCTATTCAAAATTACCTTATGTTATGGGTTTAATCAAAGTCAAACTTAGTAAATTTTAACCGAATATAGGAAAATATGTTAACACCTACCATATAATACCTATTGTATTAGAATCGCCGTGAATTATATTTTCACATAATATGCATTATATATTACATACATTTATTTATTTTTCTTATATTTTTTATAAAACTTATAAATTTTAACTTCGACTAAATCTGTAACGTGACTTAATTAGAAATGAAGCGAATATGGGATTTTCGAAGTGACATCAGTAGATGACAACTGGCGTTAAAACACGTCACCACGTGGTTACTTATTGACAAAGTATTAACTTGTCAATGCCTACGAGTAGTAGACTAGGGTTTCGTTGGATGTAGAGGGTAAGTAGATCTCGAAGGTTTCAGCCGAAAATTACTCGACGATGTAAAAGCTAAGGTCTGTGAAACAATGATTCGATCCTCTCTTTGTCCCTCGACCCCCCTTTATATAGGAGGCGGAGCCGAGGGATTCGTGATACACAAGTTTACAGAGTTCGGGAGGGTTTCTAACCCGTCCCGCAAGATTACAAATAATGCCTCCTATTACAACTCTAGATTTCCTTAATAGTATCTTGGGCTTCCGAATCTTCTTATCCTTCGGGTCGTGGGCCTTCATTAAACCTCGGGTACCTTCTTCGGCAGGCCCATTGGGGATGCCTATGTCAGTAGCCCCCGAGATTTTGCTTGAATCGCAGAGTCAGGGAAAATCTCCAACTTTATATTTGTTCAATAACTCTGAACTTTATCATATATCCTTGAATATGAAATTATATATTGCACAAGGATAATGGTAGTTGGGGCTAGTTCATCTGACAGATCAGGTACTAGTTAACTGCTCTAGTGGCAATCCGCAAAAACCTACTTCAAGATCACGTCTCTGGACATGATCTCGGGATACTGGTGTAAACTTCGACAGCTGCCGCTTAAGGTCTTACCATTCTGTCGAGTCCCAGTCATATTTTATCGGGTACCTAACGCGTCCGTTAGGATTTTTCTTCGTATATGTTGATACGGAAAAAAGTAGCAAACCGACGTCAGAGACGGCGCCACGCCGCTCAGAACGGATCTGGGTCTTACCTTCGCAAAGTTTTGCGGCATTCCAGAGATTATTCGCTACTTTGGCGCTCTGAGAATATATTGTCGAGTGCTTTTTCGGCTGCTGGAATAGCACATTTTATTGAGTCAACGGATGACTTATTTTGCCTTCCCGATGGGAGTATATGTAGAGTTATTTGTATAACTCGAAATATACTCACTTCTTCTTTCTTTCTTTCTTTCTCCTTTCTTTTCTCTTTTTTTTTTTATAATTTCATCGGGCACGCGAACAGCGTTCCCGATGGGAGTAGCCCCCGAGGCTACAACCAAGGACTAGTGCTTGGTTGCAGGCTCAACACTCTAGTACCTCGTGTCGCTATATTGTCATTCTTTCTCGATCTTTTATATCTATCGGGTGCGTGAACAGCGCTCCCGATGGGAGTAGCCCCCGAGGCTATGGACAAATGCTTGCATTTGGTCATAGGCTCTCGCCTTTTCTATTTTGCCATACTCAATTTTTTTTCCTTTTTCCCAAAGTAGCCCCGAACATTTGGGCAAAAACTTGTATTTGATCAAAGGCTCCCGAAATAATCAACAATCTTCTGCTGTCGCTATTTTTACGATCCTTTGTAGCCGAGATTTTCTCTTGCCAAGGTGACATCATTGCTGACAATAGCTACAATCACTTTATCGGGAAAACACGAGAACTTCTCTCTCACTGTCTTGCGGGCCCAAATTACGCATCGTAGTGACACGTCGTGCAAGTGGGGGACACATGTCCTCCGCTTTTCCTGGCGCACGTACTGTACCTCATGTGCTTTCTCGTCTGTATGAAATTACTTTTTACCCCTTGTCCACGTGTACACCATCTGTCCCACAATCTCTCAATCCAACGGCGCGTCGATTCACCGCACGTCTATATAAAGTCATCGTCTTCCTCCTATAGTCCTTTCGCTCGCGCCGCACCTCTGCTTCTCCTCTGCAAAATTCTCCCTTGCGCCCCATAGTTCTTGGAGCTCCACCACGCTCGCACTGTACTCCTGCGCCATTGTTAATGCCACCGCGCAGGCTCACCAGACACAACACGCCCGAATCTAAGATGGCGACCGAAGATCAAAATCTCCCCTCAGGACATCAATCTACTGAAGAAACTGGGGATCAGCAAGAGGGAAGGCGCGCTTCGCTTCCCCAGCGAAGAAAGCTACCCAACCCCTCCAATGGAGTATCGGGTCAGTTTCGTCGACCACCTCATCCGTGGTCTTTCCGCCCCCATTCACAATTTCTTACGGGGGTTGCTTTTTATGTATGGACTGCAACTGCATCATCTTACTCCCAACTCCATCCTCCATATCTCAATCTTCATCACGCTTTGCGAAGCTTTCCTTGGAGTCCAGCCTAACTGGGCTCTATGGAAACGCATTTTCTTCTGTCGCCGTAATGGCTCTCCCAATGTTTCCTACAACATTGGCGGCATTGTCATCGCGTCCGCCCGACGTCGAGTACTTTGACGTCAAATTGCCTCGACTCAGTACAAGGGTGGCGCAAAAAGTGGTTGTACATTCATGAGGAGAATCATGGCTCCGTTGAAGACAACATCCCTCCTTTTGATGGTACCGAGAAAATCTGTCGCCGTCGTTCTCGGGATGCGGAGGCTACCGACAAAGAAAAAGCGGCGACGAAGCCTTGACGACACGCATCCACCAACTCCAAAATACTCGAGGACAAGAACTGTCGGGTATTCAAATCACGGCGTATTTCCTTAGGATTAGAGTGCAGCCTCTGCAAGCTCGCAAAAATCCCCTCTGGAAGTATGCTGGCGACAAAGATGTGGATCGCTTGTCGGTGGATTTGTCGGTCAAGGATTTAGAAAAACTTGTCCCAAAAATCTCCTCCCTCAACAAGAAAGATCCTGTCCCCTCGTCTTGTCGCGTAAAGCCGTATAGCGCCACCAACGCGCTCCCTGAGGTAATTTTTGTATGAACTATTTTTCTCGAGTACTTATTTCTGTTGACATCTTTTGCATAACTTTCTTGTCGACATTCTTCTTTTTGTAGAACCATCCAGATCTTGTTTCTCTTCCTCTTCTTCCTGAAGGTAGAGAAGTCGAAGAACGGGCCGTTGTCACCGACGACAACCAGGGTACTTCTCGCCCTGAGAGTGAAGCCGCAGGTTCTCAAAAATCTGCGGTATCCTCTGAAAAGGAAGTTGACTCCGAGGCTACCGGATCAGCACAGTCTCCTCCCCCAGCTGTTTCTCCTAAGAACAAGAGAAAAAGGGAGGAAACTGTCGACTCCGGCCCTTCCAAGGCCGGCACACCTCCTGCCGAAGTGGTTGCTCCTACTCAAAAAAGGACAACTTTCAACCCTTATACCGATGCTCTTATCAGCTCGTAAGTTCTTGTCGCTGTTTATTGTTTGCCATTGATTGTTTCGACTATATTTTCTTACTGTCTTGTCGCGTTTTTGTAGTGATGATGACGATGAAATTCAACCTATTGACGCGACTGCTCGAACGAGTACGTCTCGTACTTTAGTTACTTCTGAAGCTCATGGGGATGAAACTTCGTCTCCTCAACGAGATGAAGAGCATCCTACTCCGATTGCCAGCCCCCGAGCCTCTTCGCCAAAGAGAGCTAGGGTAGAAGCATCCAAGGAACCTTTCCTGCTGGTCGGTAGTTCCACGACTCCGTCATTGGATGATGTAAGTTTTTCTCTATTCTTTTTCCGAACATTTCTATATTTGTCGATTCCCCTTTGTTTCTTGCATAAGTTCTGTCGAACTTTTCCTTCCTATATTGACTTTTTTTCCTTTTGTTTTCTCTTCAGCCTGTGATGAAGGAATTTATTCGCCTCGGTACCCAAGTCGTTGGGTACCGTGATCATGCGAATAAACTTGAAGGTACTATTTTCCCTTGCCCTCTCTGCTATTTTTACTCCTTTATTGTTTTGTCGTGACATTTACCGTTGTTTATTTTTTCCAGAAACTCTTGCCAAAGCCCTCCAACGCGCTGACGCTCTTGATGTTAAGTTAGAGCAAAGCGAGGCAGCAAGCAAGAAAGCTGAAGCTGATACCGCCGCTGTCGAAGACCTTCGAAAAAGGCTTCATGAGGCGGAAACTGCCTTAAGCGACAACATATCCGAGCAAACTATTCGAGAAGCTGAAATCCTCAGTCGCTTGCAATCGCAAAGTCGACGGTTTGTCAGTAAGTCCTTAATCCTTTGCTACTTCTTCGGGTTGTCTAATTTTATTCTTGCACAATTTTTGACGATCTTCCTTTTGCTTCTTTGTAGGGAAAACTCATCAGGATTTTGACTTGGAGTGTCCTGAAGGCGATCAGCTGCTTGACGAGCTTTCCCTTCTTGAATTTCATGCAGAGGAAGCACGCGAAGGCCTTGCTGAAGCCAGAGCAGGTCTGTCGCGTCTTTTCCCTTATTTCTTCCCGGAGACATAGGAGCCCAAGATTTTCACAAAACTTGCCAAGCACTTCAACTCCCAAGAAGATCTTGGGCTCAAACTTCGCCAAGAAGGTTTGAAAGTTGGCGTCGAAGGCACTATCGCCTTGGTTGCTGACAGCCAACAAGACGTCGACTGGACGAAAGTTGGCGACACAATGACAATGGAAACGAAGAGGTGGCAATCCTTGATCAAGGCTGCCAGGCCTAATCCTTGCCTACCTCGGATGCAAGCCAACTCCTGCTCCCAGCTCATCCAAGACGGAGGTCAAGTAGACCACCCTGTCTTTCCTTTTTTTTTTCTTTTTCTGTCTTCCTTTTGATGCTATCACCAAAGTAGCTGTTGGCGACACTTATCCCACTAGCTCGTTAGGGTGTCCTCCATTGTAATGCCTTGTAAATATTCTGAAAATCAATGGAATTCTATTTTGCTTGATGATTGATGTTGAACCTTTTGTTTTCAGTTGATATTTGATAACTATACTCCAACTCCTGCTCCTTCCGATATTTTGCCTACTTCTTCTCGCTCGAAGAAAACGCTTGTTAATACTGAACTTGGTGAAGATTCCTCGAGTAAGAATTTATCGCAAGACTTGGAAGAACTTCGTCAACAACTTCAGTATGCGAAGAAGCAAACACTTGTGATGATTGAGCAATCCCGCAAGGCATCCGAAAAAGAGAAAGTTGCACTTCAACAAGCTCAAGAAGCCATAGCTGCCAAGGAAGCCGTCGTTTCTGAAGCTGAAAAGGCAACCACTCGAGAGAATTTTATGCTCGAATTGATGAATGAAGCCAGTGTGGATATGTTAGGTATGCTTTTTTAAATCAAAACTTCTTCTATCTTCCTGCTGTATCCTTTTTTGAGATTCTTGTGCCGTCGCCAAATAGGTTCCTTTCTCGATGCTGCTGCTGAAGACGAAAGGGTAAATGCAAGGACAAATCTTCTCGTTAACCTTTCTCTTGATCCTGGTTCACCGTTCGGGCCACCGGAGCGGACCCGACAGATTGTCGGATTCCAAGACCGCGCCTGTCGGGTTCGCGAGTTCCTTGATTTCTGCACTAAAACAGTGTCCTCGGTTTACAAGACGATGTTTCCTCGGAACGAGGCGCCCCGACACTCTTCTTGGTTTAATGGAAAAATTTCGGGATGCTCCTCAAATCCATGGATTTGTTCGGGCCCAACTATCTGCCGGCGCCAGGTTTGCTATGATGATGATCAAAATCTGCTATCCCAAGTTTGACATGAGTCAAATTGTTACCTAGTGCTTGGCCAAGATGGCGAAAAGGAAAAGGGATGTTGGCAAAATTGATGATCATGTGACCCCTGTAGCAGAAGATATGATGGATGAACTTCTTCGGATGGACGCTGAGTTCTTCGAGAAGGGCAGCTATGTTGAACACAGTACTCGTACTGGAAATCGGATGACCATAGATAATATACTAGGCTGCAATTGACTTTCTTTTTCTTTTTCTTTGAACTCAGGAATTGCCTCTTGTATGTTGTAAACATGTTCTATATTGTAAAGTCAATAAATGTTTCTATTTTTCCTCATCAAGCCCCCGAGTGTCTTGGTGGTGAATTTCTTTATTGTATGTGCGAGGTTTTAAACCAAGGCAACTAAATTATATGGAAGATGCTATATTTGCGGGTACGAGCCCCCGTGCCTTGTTGTTGATCGCTATTTTGTATCTTTGTTTATTTTGCGAGGTGTTTTCGCACCAAGGTGAAATATTTTCGGAAATATATATTGTAAGTCCTGAGCACAAGCCCTCGAGCCTGTCGAAGAAGAAGATATATATCTCTACTATCTTTATTATATTGCAGCACCGCGAGCCCGCCTCATTAAAAACCTTTTCCGGCCCCACTCGGTGCCCCGAAAAAGGAAAAGAGTGCGTCTGAAAACTCGCGGACGTTTCAGTACATTGTGTTTTTACAAGGAGGACTATATTTCAACACTAAGCGTAAAAACGCCTTAGCTGTGCCACGTTCCAGGGGTTTTTCTCGGGAACCCCTGACTTCTTATCCTTGATCCTATATGCTCCTCCTTCAATGACTTCCGTGACGATGTAAGGGCCAAGCCATGGTGACTCGAGCTTTTCAATACTCTGTTGATTGAGTCGTAGAACTAGATCTCCCACCTGAAAGGACCTTGGTCTCAAACGTCGACTATGATAGTTTTTCAAGTCTTGCTGATACTTTGTGACCCGTGATAGTACTTCGTCTCTGGCTTCATCCAATGCATCGACATCGTCTTCCAATGCCTTTCTAGAAACTTCTTCATCATACTCCGTAACTCCTGGGGAATCATGCTCTATCTCTATTGGCACATCGCCTCAGCTCCATGAACCGGAAAAACGAGTTTCTGTGTCGCCGTATTTGGCGTTGTTCGAATACTCCACAATACACTCGGCGGCTCCTGCGGCCGGTGTGTCGAGCTTTTTCCAATGGTCCTAGCAAGCGCTTCTTGATACCGTTGCAGATGATACCATTGGATTTCTCGACTTGACCGTTGGTTTGTGGATGTGCGACTGACGCGAAGTGCAATTTGATGCCTACCTCTGCACAATATGCCTTGAATTCCTTGGATGTAAAGTTACTCGCCGTTGTCCGTGACAATGCTGTGAGGTACTCCAAACCGAAAAACAATGCTTTTCACGAACTTTATTGCAGATGCTGCGTCTGGTGAATTTATCGGCTTGGCTTCTATCCACTTGGTAAATTTGTCGACAGCGACGAGCATATACCCGTATCCTCCTGGCGAAGCTTTATGTAACTTCGCCACAATATCGAGGCCCCATTGAGCAAAGGGCCAGGACAATGGTATTGGCATCAGCTCTGCTGCCGGAGAATGAGGTTTCGCGGCAAATCTCTGGCACGCGTCACAAGTTCGTACTATCTCCTTTGCATCCTCGATTGCTGTCAACCAGTAAAATCCAGCTCGAAAAACCTTAGCGGCAATAGCTCGACTGCTCGCGTGATGACCACAAATTCCCTCGTGTATGTCCTTGAAGATTACCCTTCCTTCTTCGGGTGTTACGCATCGCTGTAACACACCCGAAATACTGCGTTTGTACAGCTCCCCTTTGATCACTGTAAAAGCTTTGGACCGTCTAATAACTCGCCTTGCTTCAACTGGATCATCGGGTATTGTTTTTCTTAGGATGTATGATATGTACGCTTGCATCCATGGTGTTTGCACCATCAATACTAGATCATGTTCCTCTTCTTCTTCTAGTGTTTCTTTTGCAGCCCCCGAGGATTTCTCCTCTTTCTCCTTCTTCTTTGGTTTCTTCGGCTTTGTAGATCTCTCTGTTATTTCCTCCGGTGGAATTGCGAGGCACTGCGACCCGATATTTGCAAGAACATCAGCTTCATCGTTGCTCAGTCTGCTGATATAATTTACCTCGCATCCATCAAATAATTTATCGAGCTCGTTGTACACTTCTTTGTATGCCACCATGCTATCATTGACTGCATCACATTGGTTCATGACTTGCTGGGCTACCAATTGTGAGTCGCCAATGATTTTTAGTCGAGTTGCACCACAAGCTTTCGCCATCTTCATCCCGTGTATAAGAGCTTCGTATTCTGCCTCATTGTTAGACGCGTTTGGGAACGTCATCCGTAAGACATACTTTAGTTTGTCGCCTTCAGGTGATATGAGTATCACGCCTGCTCCAGCTCCCTCTAACCTCTTGGACCCATCAAAGTTCATAGTCCAGGTTCTCGATAGATCCGGGGTCCCGTATTTTGCAACTCCATCCACTCGCGATGAAATCGGCGAGAATTTGCGACTTAATTGCTTTTCTTTTTTCATACGTGATGTCCCGAGGAGAAAGTTCTATTCCCCAAAGGGAGACACGACCTGTAGCTTCTGGATTGTTTAGTATATTGGATAAAGGCGCCTCGTTTACCACTATTATCGGATGTGCCGAAAAATAGTGCCGCAATTTTCTTGCGGTTGTAAACACTCCATATGCTAGTTTCTGGTACTGCGGGTACCGCTGTTTTGAAGGCGATAAAACTTCACTGATGAAATATACCGGCCTCTGCACTCCATGAAATTTTCCTTCTTCTTCTCTTTCGACAACAAGAGCCGTGCTGACCACTTGGGGTGTAGCCGCAATATATAACAAGAGGGGTTCCTTCTCTTTAGGCGCCACCAAGATTGGTGGTGTCGAGATTGTGCGCTTAAGATCCTCGAAGGCTCTATCTGCCTCTTCATTCCACTGGAACTTCTCTCCTTGTTTGATTAAGGCGTAAAATGGTAACGCCTTTTCTCCCAACCTGGCGACGAACCTGCTTAAGTCGCGACTCGCCCAGTTAGTCGTCGTATTTCTTTCAACTTTGTTGGCTTCCTCATCGTTACGATAGCTTGGATTTTTTCGGGATTTGCTTCAATCCCTCTTGCTGAAACTAAGAACCCGAGAAGTACTCCTGCAGGGACGCCGAAAGAATACTTCGTCGGGTTCAGCTTGAGACAAAACTTATCGAGATTGTCGAAAGTTTCCTTCAAGTCCTTGATTAGCGTGTCCCCCTTTTTTGATGTTATGACGATGTCGTCGATGTACACTTGTACGTTTTTTCCGATTTGTGTTGCTAAGAACTTCTGCATCATCCGCTGATATGTTGCTCCTGCGTTTTTCAAACCAAAGGGCATTGTTCGATAACAAAACACGCCGTAAGGTGTGATGAACGCTGTTTTGACCTTGTCCTCTTCTTTCAATCTGATCTGGTTATAACCAGAGTATGCATCCAGGAAGGAAAGACGTTCACATCCTGCCGTGGAGTCGATAATTTGATCGATCCTTGGGAGGGGAAAGTGATCCTTTGGACATTGTTTGTTGAGACACGTAAAGTCGACACACATGCGAAGGACTTTAGTGTTTTTCTTCGGGACCAACGACTGGATTTGCTACCCATGTGGCCTCTGTATGCAACTCCTTAATGAAACCAGCTTCTCTTAGTCGATCAATTTCTGACAGCATAGCTTTGCGGTTTGGCTCCGAAAAACGCCTCAGAGGTTGTTTTATTGGTTTTGCAAGTGGATCCAAGTTTAGATGGTGCTCGGCAAGTTCCCTGGGTACTCCTGGCATGTCAGCTGGACACCATGCGAAGATTTTCCAGTGCTCACGGAGGAACTCGACGAGCACGCTTTCCTATGCGAGGTCCATATTTGTCGCGATAGACGTCATCTTCTTCGGATCTGTCGGGTGAATCTGCACCTCCTTGGAATCCTTTGCAGTGTTAAAGGTTGGCTCCTTGTTAGGCCTCTCTACATTTGGTAGCACATCATAATCAGTCGTAAGCCTTGACTCCATGTATTTTGCTTGCATCCCGAAAGTTTCTGACAGTCGATGAAAATCTTTGTCACATTTATCGGCTAGCGCAAAGCTTCCTTTTGATCGTAATTGGTCCCTTAGGTCCAGGTAACCTCCACAACAAGTACGTATAATGTGGTACCGCCATAAAGCTGGCATATGCTGGGCGCCCCAACAAAGCGTGGTACTGTGATGGGAAATCTACGACTTCAAACTCCAGCCTCTCTATCCTGTAGTTTTCTCGGGTCCCAAACTGAACGTCGAGATTGATCTTCCCCAACGGATAACTTGGCTTCTCCGGCGTAATTCCATGGAAACACGTATCGGTTGGTTTCAAATTTGCTAGAGATATGTTCATCTTCCTTAGTGTATCTGCATACATAAGGTTGAGGCTGCTGCCTCCATCTATGAATACTCGCGATACGTCGAATCCCGCAATTACCGCTGGTAGGATAAGTGCTGACTGCCCTGGTCGAGGAACTTGCTGCGGATGGTCCGCTATCGTGAAGCCAATGTCTTGCCCCGACCAATTGAGGTACTCAATCGTTGGTGGAGGCATCTTCTCCGCCACGAACACCTGTCGCGAGATTACTTTCGAGCTCTATTGGATGGCCTCGCCTTTCGAATCATCGAGACCGCTCCATTGGAGTTAGGGTCAACGTAAGGTGGTGGCGCTCGGTGCTGTCGCTATTCTAAGTCGATGTCGATTTTCGTCCGTAATTGCGGGAGGAGGTGGCAAGTGAATCTCACTCCCGGGCCCTTGCGGGTTTCTATTTGTCGCCCGGGCATTGGCATGCCCGGCCACCTTAGCATTGCCCGAAAATTTCGGCAATCCTTTTGCAGTGTGTCCTGACTCGTCTCTTTCTATTGTTGTCGAGATAAAAGTGCATCCGGCATGGCCCGTTCATCATCTCCTCAGGGGACACGAAAGGTCTATGAAACCTAGGTCCATTATTTGGCCTGTTATTTCGGGAGTCTTCTCTATTGTCGCCTCGCTGCTCATTGCTCCTTTGATAATAATCTCTATTGTTTCCTCCAGTGCTTGCTCGAAATCCAGCCGAGATTTGGCCAGGTGCGTCGTAACTCGAAAATTGTCGAGAAAATTGTCGTCTATTTTGAAAATTTCGACCGCGGTCCTCCTCTGGTGACCTGTGTCGCTTATTATGTACAACATCCTCACCATCTGCCCATATGTTTGCTATTTCCATTAATGCTGATATTGTCCTTGGGTGGTTCTTCCCAAGTCCTCCACAAAATCTCCTCGTCGAACTCCTGCCACAAACGCATCTATCGCTCTCTCGTCAGATATATTTTCTGCCGAGTTTTTGATGATGTTCCACCTTTGAATGTACTTCCTCATTGATTCGTCATGCTTTTGTCGACATGACCTCAACTCCTCTAGTGTCGCAGGCTTTTTGCAGGTTGATCGGAAGTTCTTGACAAAAACATCCTCAAAACTGTCCCAGCTGTCGATGGAGCCTGGGGGAGCTTCTTTATCTACGATCTAGCGGCTCCGCTCAAGTGTATTTGAATGCTCTGCATGGTCGTTGCTCCTGGTTCCACCTATCAATTTTACCGTCTCGAGGTAGTCGACTAGCCAATCCTCGGGATCTTGCAGGCCATCAAATTTCTTGAAACTATCGGGTAACTTGAATACTGATGGGACTCGAGTTTTTCGGACTCGTCGCGTAAAACACGGGAGTCCACACATATCTTCTTCGGCCGAGTTCTGTGACCGCCGATGTTCTCTTCTATCTTGTCGCGCTCTATCTACTTCCGGCTTGAGTCGTCGTATCTCCGACTCCACTTGCTCTTGGTGGATCTTGCACTCGCTGCGATAGGTCTCGGGCTATTTTGTCTTGCAGTTCCTTCGGGAGGTGTGGCTGCGAACGCTGCTCCCATGGCTTCACACCCTGCCATGGCCATGTTATACAACGCTTCTCTTGGATCTCCGGGAGGTGGCCTGGACGCCAAGATGAAAGCTTGCGTTGCCATGTATCCTGCTTCCGGTGTTTTTGGAATGATATTCCCCCTCGTGTCAATTGACATAAAAGACATATCGAGGTTTTGAATTAAAGTCTCTCTTTTAGCT
>NC_061512.1:98724717-98940243 GCF_022539505.1 Lolium rigidum | reverse complement strand
AAGAGGCAATGCTAAATAAAAGACAAATAATCTGTCAAACAGTAATGTACTCCGTAAAGATGGATTTTATTAGGCCACCGACTTGCTCAAACGAAATGCTCAAATTGAATGGAAAGTTGCGTACATATCTGAGGATCATGCTCAGTAAATTGGCTTAATTTTCTGAGCTACCTACAGGAGAATTAGACCCAGATTCGTGACAGCAAAGAAATCTGAACTGCGCCAGTGAATCCAAATCTAGTACTTACTTTACTATCAAAGACTTTACTTGGCACAACAAAACATAAAACTAAGATAAGGAGAGGTTGCTACAGTAGTAAACAACTTCCAAGACACAAATATAAAACAAAGTACTGTAGCAAAATAACACATGGGCTATCTCCCAAGAAGTTCTTTCTTTATAGCCATTAAGATGGGCTCGGGCAGCTTTAATGATGCACCCGCAAGAAATAGTAGTTGAAGCAAAAGAGAGCATCAAGAGGCAAATTCAAAACACATTTAAGTCTAACATGCTTCCTATGCATAGGAATCTTGTAAATAAACAAGTTCATGAAGAGCAAAGTAAGCAAGATAGGAAGATAAGATAAGTGTAAGCTCAAAAATTTAAGACAGAGAGTATTTTAAGATGATGAAAAATTTCTACAGCTATATTTTCCTCTCTCATAATAACTTTCAGATACCACAGAGCAAACCCTAATAATATAACTATCACATAAAGCATTCTTATCATGAGTCCTTATGCATAAAATTATTACTCTACATAGGCATAATCAATTTTATTAGTAATAGTGTATAAATTCAATAAAGTAGCTATCATTATTATTCTCATCATCAAATATTGGAGGCATAGTATAATCACAACAAAATTTACTCCATATAGGTGGCACCAAAAGACCACTATCATTATAATCTTACTAAGGAGACATAGCATCATCAAAGTAAATTTTCTCCTCAATGCTTGGGGACTAAAAGATCATGAAAACCAGCTTCCTGTCAGAATCTTTATATATTATTATCAACAATGGTGTTCAAAGCTGCCCATACTAATATTACTAACAAAGACAAATAAGATTCCATAGGTTTTTTAATTTTTGCATCAAACAAATCCATGTTTTAAATCAGAAATAGAATTAAGAAGCTCATATTGTTGTCCATTATGCCAACTAGTAACAAGAAACAATAAGATGCACTCAGACCTAAAGGAAGGCTTTATATAACACAGATTGACGTGGCGCTTAAAATACTTTACCCTGGGACCGTAGTATGAGAGCCTTTACCTCTTCCTCTGCAACGGCTACTTTAAAAGTACTTGATGTCTACGGGAGCTTCTATTCTTGTAGACGATGTTGGGCCTCCAAGAGCGAGAGGTTTGTAGAACAGCAGCAAGTTTCCCTTAAGTGGATCACCCAAGGTTTATCGAACTCAGGGAGGAAGAGGTCAAAGATATCCCTCTCATGCAACCCTGCAACCACAAAGCAAGAAGTCTCTTGTGTCCCCAACGCACCTAATAGGTGTACTAGTTCGGCGAAGAGATAGTGAAATACAGGTGGTATGAATAAGTAGTAGCAACGGCACCGGAAAAGTGCTTTGCCTGTGTCGAGTAAACAAGCAGTAGTAATGCAGCAGAGTAATGCACGATAAAACGGTAAACAAGCAGACGATAGCGTATTTAGGAACAAGGCCTAGGGATTAGACTTTCACTAGTGGACACTCTCAACATTGATCACATAACAGAATAGATAAATGCATACTCTACACTCTTGTTGGATGATGAACACATTGCGTAGGATTACACGAACCCTCAATGCCGGAGTTAACAAGCTCCACAATTCAATGTTCATATTTAAATAACCTTAGAGTGCATGAAAGATCAATTCGACTAAACCAAGTACTAACATAGCATGCACACTTGTCACCTTCATGCTATGTAGGAGGAATAATACACATCAATACTATCATAGCAATAGTTAACTTCACAATCTACAAGAGATCATGATCATAGCATACGCCAAGTACTAACACGGATGCACACACTGTCACCATTACACCGTGCAGGAGGAATAAAACTACTTTAATAACATCACTAGAGTAGCACATAGATAAATTGTGATACAAAACACATTGCAATCATAAAGAGATATAAATAAGCACTTCACTACGCCATTCATAACGGTGAGTAAGTATTCTGTGAAATATAGCCTAAGAGACCCACACGGTGCACACACTGTCACCTTTACACACGTGGGACAAGGAGTCTCCGGAGATCACATAAGTAAAACTCTCTTGACTAGCATAGTGACATCTAGATTACAAGCATCATCATATGAATCTCAATCATGTAAGGCAGCTCATGAGATTATTGTATTGAAGTACATAGGAGAGAGATGAACCACATAGCTACCGGTACAGCCCCGAGCCTCGATGGAGAACTACTCCCTCCTCATGGGAGCGAGCAGCGGTGATGAAGATGGCGGTGGAGATGGCAGCGGTGTCGATGGAGAAGCCTTCCGGGGGCACTTCCCCGCTCCGGCAGGGTGCCGGAACAGAGACTCCTGTCCCCCAGATCTTGGCTTCGAAGAGGCGGCGGCACCATAGGCTGGCGCGGCCAGGGCCCAGGCCGCGCCACCCTATCATCTGGGGCCCACAGGGCCCCCTCTGGCGGCTCTCGGGTGTTCTGGATGCTTCCGGTGAAAATAGGAACCTGGGTCTTGATTTCGTCCGATTCCGAGAATATTTCGTTACTAGGATTTCTGAAACCAAAAACAGCAATAACAGAACTGGCACTTCGGCATCTTGTTAATAGGTTAGTTCCGGAAAATGCACGAATATGACATAAAGTGTGCATAAAACATGTAGGTATCATCAATAATATGGCATAGAACATAAGAAATTATCGATACGTCGGAGACGTATCAAGCATCCCCAAGCTTAGTTCTAGCTCGTCCCGAGCAGGTAAAACGATAACAAAGATAATTTCTGAAGTGACATGCCATCATAACCTTGATCATACTATTTGTAAACATATGTAATGAATGCAGCGATCAAAACAATGGTAATGACATTAGTAAACAAGTGAATCATAAAGCAAAGACTTTTCATGAATAGTACTTCAAGACAAGCATCAATAAGTCTTGCATAAGAGTTAACTCATAAAGCAATAAATCAAAGTAAAGGTATTGAAGCAACACAAAGGAAGATTAAGTTTCAGCGGTTGCTTTCAACTTGTAACATGTATATCTCATGGATAATTGTCAACATAGAGTAATATAACAAGTACAATATGCAAGTATGTAGGAATCAATGCACAGTTCACACAAGTGTTTGCTTCTTGAGGTGGAGAGAGATAGGTGAACTGACTCAACATAAAAGTAAAGAGAATGGTCCTTCAAAGAGGAAAGCATCGATTGCTATATTTGTGCTAGAGCTTTTATTTTGAAAATATGAAACAATTTTGTCAACGGTAGTAATAAAGCATATGAGTTATGAAAGTTATATCTTACAAGTTGCAAGTCTCATGCATAGTATAGTAATAGTGCCCGCACCTTGTCCTAATTAGCTTGGACAAATGCACATGTTTTAACCAAGTGTCACAATGGGGTACATCCATGCCGCCTGTACAAAGGTCTAAGGAGAAAGCTCGCATTTTGGATTTCTCGCTTTTGATTATTCTCAACTTAGACATCCATACCGGGACAACATGGACAACAGATAATGGACTCCTCTTTAATGCATAAGCATGTGACAACAATTATTATTCTCATATGAGATTGAGGATATGTGTCCAAAACTGAAACTTCCACCATGGATCATGGCTTTAGTTAGCGACCCAATGCTCTTCTCTAACAATATGCATGCTCCAACCATAAAGGTGGTAGATCTCTCTTACTTCAAACAAGACGGACATGCATAGCAACTCACATGATATTCAACAAAGAATAGTTGATGGCGTCCCCAGAAGCATGGTTATCGCACAACAAGCAACTTAATAAGAGATAAAGTGCATAAGTACATATTCAATACCACAATAGTTTTTAAGCTATTTGTCCCATGAGCTATATATTGCAAAGGTGAATGATGGAATTTTAAAGGTAGCACTCAAGCAATTTACTTTGGAATGGCGGATAAATACCATGTAGTAGGTAGGTATGGTGGACACAAATGGCATAGTGGTTGGCTCAAGTATTTTGGATGCATGAGAAGTATTCCCTCTCGATACAAGGTTTAGGCTAGCAAGGTTATTTGAAACAAACACAAGGATGAACGGTACAGCAAAAACTCACATAAAAGACATATTGTAAATATCATAAGACTCCATACCGTCTTCATTGTTGTTCAAAACTCAATACTAGATGTTATCTAGACTCTAGAGAAACCAAATATGCAAACCAAATTAGCAAGCTCTAAGTATTTCTTCATTAATGGGTGCAAAGTATATGATGCAAGAGCTTAAACATGAGCACAACAATTGCCAAGTATCAAATTATCCAAGACATTTTAGAATTACTACATGTAGCATTTTCCAATTCCAACCATATAACAATTTAACGAAGAAGAAACTTCGCCATGAATACTATGAGTAGAGCCTAAGGACATATTTGTCCATATGCTACAGCGGAGCGTGTCTCTCTCCCATAAAGTGAATGCTAGGATCCATTTTATTCAAACAAAACAAAAAACAAAAACAAACCGACGCTCCAAGCAAAGTGCATAAGATGTGACGGAATAAAAATATAGTTTCAGGGGAGGAACCTGATAATGTTGTCGATGAAGAAGGGGATGCCTTGGGCATCCCCAAGCTTAGACGCTTGAGTCTTCTTAGAATATGCAGGGGTGAACCACCGGGGCATCCCCAAGCTTAGAGCTTTCACTCTCCTTGATCATATTGTATCATACTCCTCTCTTGATCCTTGAAAACTTCCTCCACACCAAACTCGAAACAACTCATTAGAGGGTTAGTGCACAATAAAAATTAACATGTTAAGAGGTGACACAATCATTCTTAACACTTCTGGACATTTCATAAAGCTACTGGACATTAATGGAACAAAGAAATTCATCCACCATAGCAAAAGAGGCAATGCAAAATAAAAGGCAGAATCTGTCAAAACAGAACAGTCCGTAAAGATGGATTTTATTAGGCCACCAGACTTGCTCAAATGAAAATGCTCAAATTGAATGAAAGTTGCGTACATATCTGAGGATCATGCACGTAAATTGGCTTAATTTTCTGAGCTACCTACAGGGAGGTAGACCCAGATTCGTGACAGCAAATAAATCTGGAACTGCGCAGTAATCCAAATCTAGTACTTACTTTACTATCAAAGACTTTACTTGGCACAACAAAACTCAAAACTAAGATCAGGAGAGGTTGCTACAGTAGTAAACAACTTCCAAGACACAAATATAAAACAAAGTACTGTAGCAAAATAACACATGGGTTATCTCCCAAGAAGTTCTTTTCTTTATAGCCATTAAGATGGGCTCAGCAGTTTTAATGATGCACTCGCAAGAAATAGTATGTGAAGCAAAAGAGAGCATCAAGAGGCAAATTTAAAACACATTTAAGTCTAACATGCTTCCTATGAAAAGGAATCTTGTAAATAAACAAGTTCATGAAGAGCAAAGTGACAAGCATAGGAAGATAAAACAAGTGTAGCTTCAAAAATTTCAGCACATAGAGAGGTGTTTTAGTAACATGAAAATTTCTACAACCATATTTTCCTCTCTCATAATAACTTTCAGTAGCAACATGAGCAAACTCAACAATATAACTATCACATAAAGCATTCTTATCATGAGTCTCATGCATAAAATTATTACTCTCCACATAAGCATAGTCAATTTTATTAGTAATAGCGGGAGCAAATTCAACAAAGTAGCTATCATTATTATTCTCATCAAGTGTAGGAGGCATAGTATAATCACAACAAAATTTACTCTCCATAGTAGGTGGCACCAAAAGACCACTATCATTATAATCATCATAAATAGGAGGCAAAGTATCATCAAAGTAAATTTTCTCCTCAATGCTTGGGGGACTAAAAAGATCATGAAAACCAGCTTCCCCAAGCTTAGAACTTTCTATATCATTATCAACAATGGTGTTCAAAGCGTTCATACTAATATTACTACCGAGCATGCAAATAAGATTCCATAGGTTTTTTAATTTTCGCATCAAACAATCCATGTTTTAAATCAGGAAATAGAATAAGAAGCTCATTGTTGTCCATTATGCCAAACTAGTGTAAACAAGAAACAAAAAGATGCAATTGCAGGATCTAAAGGAAATATCTTCGAGCACAAACACAATGGCGCCAGAAAAGTACTGTTACCTGGAACCGGAGTATGAGTGCCTTTTTACCTTTCCTCCCCGGCAACGGCGCCAGAAAAGTGCTTGATGTTTACGGGAGCTTCTATTCTTGTAGACAGTGTTGGGCCTCCAAGAGCAGAGGTTTGTAGAACAGCAGCAAGTTCCCCTTAAGTGGATCACCCAGGGTTTATCGAACTCAGGGAGGAAGAGGTCAAAGATATCCCTCTCATGCAACCCTGCAACCACAAAGCAAGAAGTCTCTTGTGTCCCCAACGCACCTAATAGGTGTACTAGTTCGGCGAAGAGATAGTGAAATACAGGTGGTATGAATAAGTAGTAGCAACGGCACCGAGAAAAGTGCTTTGCCCGGGTCAGTAAACAAGCGTAGTAATGCAGCGAGTAGTAACGCGATAAAACGATGAAACAAGCAGCGATAGCGATATTTAGGAACAACGCCTAGGGATTAGACTTTCACTAGTGGACACTCTCAACATTGATCACATAACGAGAATAGATAAATGCATACTCTACACTCTTGTTGGATGATGAACATATTGCGTAGGATTACACGAACCCTCAATGCCGGAGTTAACAAGCTCCACAATTCAATGTTCATATTTAAATAACCTTAGAGTGCATGAAAGATCAATTCGACTAAACCAAGTACTAACATAGCATGCACATTGTCACCTTCATGCTATGTAGGAGGAATAATACACATCAATACTATCATAGCAATAGTTAACTTCACAATCTACAAGAGATCATGATCATAGCATACGCCAAGTACTAACACGGATGCACACACTGTCACCATTACACCGTGCGGGAGGAATAAAACTACTTTAATAACATCACTAGAGTAGCACATAGATAAATTGTGATACAAAACACATTGCAATCATAAAGAGATATAAATAAGCACTTCACTACGCCATTCATAACAGTGAGTAAGTATTCTGTGAAATATAGCCTAAGAGACCCACACGGTGCACACACTGTCACCTTTACACACGTGGGACAAGGAGTCTCCGGAGATCACATAAGTAAAACTCTCTTGACTAGCGTAGTGACATCTAGATTACAAGCATCATCATATGAATCTCAATCATGTAAGGCAGCTCATGAGATTATTGTATTGAAGTACATAGGAGAGAGATGAACCACATAGCTACCGGTACAGCCCCGAGCCTCGATGGAGAACTACTCCCTCCTCATGGGAGCAGCAGCGGTGATGAAGATGGCGGTGGAGATGGCAGCGGTGTCGATGGAGAAGCCTTCCGGGGGCACTTCCCCGCTCCGGCAGGGTGCCGGAACGGAGACTCCTATCCCCCGGATCTTGGCTTCGCGATGGCGGCGGCTCCGGAAGGTTTTCCGTATCGTGGTTCTTCGCATCGGGGTTTTCTCGACGGAGGCTTTAAATAGGCGGAAGGGCAGCGTCGGAGGGTCGAAGAGGCGGTGGCACCATAGGCTCGGCGCGGCCGGGGCCCAGGCCGCGCCACCCTATCATCCGGGGCCCACAGGGCCCCCTCCGGCGGCTCTCGGGTGTTCCGGATGCTTCCGGTGAAAATAGGAACCCGGGTCTTGATTTCGTCCGATTCCGAGAATATTTCGTTACTAGGATTTCCGAAACCAAAAACAGCGAGAAAACAGAATCGGCACTTCGGCATCTTGTTAATAGGTTAGTTCCAGAAAATGCACGAATATGACATAAAGTGTGCATAAAACATGTAGGTATCATCAATAATATGGCATAGAACATAAGAAATTATCGATACGTCGGAGACGTATCATCGACTTAAATCCGCTCTTCGCCTGCTTGATGCGGAAGCTGCCTCCCTTCTTCTATTCAGGGCAGCTGTCTGTTTTTCCAATTCTCTTCCAGCTCGAGCGAGCCTATATTGGTAGGCCTGCAGTTCTTCAGTTGTAGCAGTTGTCACCATTGGTTCTGTACCATCCAGAGCTCTTGCGGCTCTATCCCATGCTGCTTGTGGGAGTTGAACCCTAATACATGGTGTAGGCCCGACATATTTATTGCCCAAACCTCGTCTTAGGTCAGAGGGATCGACATATGGATTTCCCAATTCGTCGAAAGCCTCTGATGTCTCCTCCTGATCACGACTTGCTTCTCCAATGGCGTAAATCTGATGATATTTTGGATTCTGAACCTTGCTGGGTTTGGTGACACCATAGTAGAGATTGGTGAAGACCTTTCCAACAGTGATGGATTTGTCGATGAAGTTGAAGGTCGTCGGTGTCACTCGAGTCATCGCTTATATAGGAGTCCGCGGATGACTCGAAGGACATGTCGCTGAAGATCTTGGCGAGTTTTTCGCTTGCCTTGGTGCTGATGAAGCGTGGCGATGAAATCTCCTCGTCGCCTGACTCGATGGATGATGCTGAGCTTGAAAAATCGGGATCGACCGCCGATAATCCCGACGAGATCGGAACTTCGAGACGATACGCTCCTTCTTTCTCGACGCGGAAGTGGAACTTTCCAAACGTCATCTCCATGGGCTACTCTAGATACGCATATGCATCCAAACGGGAGGGCGGGTGAGGAACACAATCGACTAGACTAGTTTCGATATGTTTACCTCTGTCCAAAGCGTTGCTTGCAGTTGATGAAGTCGACGATCTTGAACGTGCCATCGAGATCAGCTCCTTGTCGCCTCTAAATCCCACAGACGGCGCCAATTGATAAAGTATTAACTTGTCAATGCCTACGAGTAGTAGACTAGGTTTTCGTTGGATGTAGAGGGCAAGTAGATCTCGAAGGTTTCAGCCGAAAATTACTCGACGATGTAAAAGCTAAGGTCTGTGAAACAATGATTCGATCCTCTCTTTGTCCCTCGACCCCCCCTTATATAGGAGGCGGAGCCGAGGGATTCGTGATACACAAGTTTACAGAGTCCGGGAGGGTTTCTAACCCGTCCCGTAAGATTACAAATAATGCCTCCTATTACAACTCTAGATTTCCTTAATAGTTCTTGGGCTTCCGAATCTTCTTATCCTTCGGGTCGTGGACCTTCATTAAACCCCGGGTACCTTATTCGGCAGGCCCATTGGGGTTGCCTATGTCACTTATGATTCAGTCTCTCCCTATTCCACCGTGTTGTATTGGTGTCCATAAGACGACATCCATATTGAGGATCATCAACAGGGCCATCGCGACCATGACGGGCATGTACCACTCACTCATCTGAATTATCCCATCGGGTTGGACATGGTGTTTTCGTTGTAGAAAGACCTATTCGGAAAATATTTTTAATAAAAAGATTCAAACAAAATTTCTTAGTGTAGTGTGGGACATTCTATGTTAGCTCACAGGAAAAAACCATTTTATCTGGAATAAAAAATGTCTCGTGAAAGTCTATTTTGAAGCAATGAAAGTTGTCTTAATTTTCACAGTTCACAAAAATAATATTTTTTTTGCCTAACTTCGCGTGGGAGCATAGAAGCTCTGGAAGTAAAACCCAGTATTTATTTCCGAATTTTTAGGAATTTTGAAATATTTATTTTCGGCAGGGGGTGTATCTATACCTATGAGATAAAGATGTATTTCCAGTCGTTGTTGTTTACTTTTTTTATAAACAACTTTCTGTTATTACTTAAAAGACTTAAGCACTACACCCAGTCTTTGCATAGTTAGGATGCACACAACTATACCAATCTGAATGAAACAAAAAACGAAAAGAAAACAAAAGTAGCAGACAAAAGAACCAGTAAGGTATCATGTAGGCCTAAGATGATGGCTGTCCAATTTTGAGATTACGCTCCCACGCATGTTGGATAAAAATACCCCTCGCCGTATTCTGCAACCGTGTAGACACCTCTATAAACAAACCATGATTTTCTACACGCTATAGAGATGATCACGGAGCAAAGCCATTGGTGTTTACTACATCACTAGAACACTATTGATGCGCTCAAATTACGAGTGGATTTTCTATCATGCACATGTGTGCCATTTTTTTTTTACTTTTATCGAATCATGTCATGTTTTAGAATGTTATATAATGTTTATTGGGTTTTTTAGGGAATAATGTTTGTTGGGGTTTATTCAAGTTAGATCAAGTTTTCTGTTGTTTTAAACTGCATCATCATGTTTCAATGTGAATTTAGCTACTTTTGTCATATTTACTCACTTTTGTTATTATCCATTTTTGTTTTATATTTGATGCGCTCAAAAACCTCTTGTCAGACTTTTTGTTAGTACTACGTATTTTTCAGTTGACTAAAAGTGATTCATCAATAAACAATTCTCTTATTTTAGAAAAAATCTTTTTTTAGAAACTTGACTCGGATTTTTATTAAAAAATTAGGTGATCCATCAATACACACATCCTTATTTCGAAGGTGCCAACGTCTAGTGCATAGGCAATTGCTGTTTTGTATGTCCCATCCATGCATTGAATCTTGATCATTATTGAATATATCATCATATCCTGGCCCTTCTCCTAATTTCAAACAAATAGTAGTATGAGTAAGATGATTAACTGAAATATTTATAAACACTGGATGATTATGCATGAACATTTCTGAATTCTTGGTTAGATGGAGCACCTCTGTTGATAATTAACTGGAGTTGGTTTACTCAACTGAAATTGTACTATGTACAGTTACCTGGAACCGTTTGGTGTTCGTTCCACTGTTCATGTTATCAGTTTGTAGTACCGCACAGCACTACTACTACACACTAGTACGGTGGTACCTCCAGCAAAAAGGAAAGTACTACTCCACAGTAGCAGCAGAGTAGATCTCTTGATGATGCCAAATTATGGACACGAGAGGTACATACGGTAGAGTGAGCAATCTCAAAAAGGAGCACGCTGCGTGGCAGCTGAAACATACAAATAGTGCAATCGCATGGGCTCCATGTTTTCTTTGGGAACATTAATTAGACAGCTCATACCAACACATTAGTACAACTTAATCCAGATTACGTACTCCTACCGGCTGTCTTCTTTTCTGCAAGTTCTTTTTCTGACCCATTAATTGCTGCATGTTCTTGCCACTATGAATCAAACAAGTTGTTAACAACTCGATCATAAATCAATGCAACAAAAACGCAACCGTAATCCCAACACTATCCCGATCGGAGTATATATTGTATATATATCTTTGCATAGGGAAAATCTTGACATTGCCAATTTACATGAACGAATTCACGTTTCCCCAAGAAAATGTACAGTTGCAACAATTTTGACCCGAGCTCGTAGTATAGCGCTTTGGTCGGTCGGTCGGTCGGTCGATCAGTTGGAGTTGAAGGACCAGCAGACGTCCCTGACCTCGCCGGCGTCGCCGGTGATTGCGCCGATGGTGCCCATCTTGACCATGGCGCCCACGAAGTCCTGCGCGAAGCTGGGTGCCGCGGCACCGAGGTAGGACGCGACGAGCGCGGCGGTGGCGTTGCTGGCGTCGAGCGCGGCGTCGGAGGCGATGGGGACGAGGCCGGCCCGGATGTTACGGTAGATGTTGTCGTCGAAGCTGAACTCGCTGCCGCGGTCCAGCGGCAGGCGCGTGTTGAAGTCGCCCGGCGCGCACCGGGACTTGAGCTCCGACAGGAATGGCGCCGGGATCGACGGGTCCGACCCCGCGCCGCCGCGGTATCCGTACAGCCGGTCCTTGACGAAGAAGCACGCCGTCGTGCCGATGGTGTGCGCCGCTGCACGCGGATGGTATGCATGTCAGTCGTGTGACGTGTATGCGCGCAAGTGATGGATGTTTACCGAGGCACCTGTGAGGAGGACAAGGTCGCGGTCGTTGAGGCCACTGGCGGCGAACTTGTTGCGGAGCACCTGGATGGAGTCGCTGACGTCCGGCAGCACGTCGGCGTCTCGGAGGTTCGACGACAGCCCGTCCCGCCGCCCCGTCGGCACCTGGAACGACGGCCCGTTCGTCTGACATGGGACAAAAAGCATCTCGTCAGTCACACTCATATGGCAGCATTACGATGTAGTAAAACACATTATACGTAGTACCATGGCAATGGCGTCCCGGGAGGCGAGGGCGATGATGTCGGCGCAGGAGACGACGCCGGGGCACTGATCCTCGAGCGCCGCCTTGGCGGCTTCGATGACGTCTTGGCCGCGGAGGCCCTGGTGCTTGTTGTTGTTCACCTCCGCAGCGCTGCCCGTGCTCGTGATCAGCACCGACGCGTCGCAGCCCTGCACGCAGCCACATCAATCAGTCACCCTCACTGCTACCATGACTACGCCACGCAGCAGCAGCACGTATGCTTACCCTAACGAAGCAGTCGTGGAACTGGAGGCGGACGAGGGAGGGGAGGATTGTGCCGTCGGAGGCGGCGGCCTGCTGGACGACGGCGGTGACGATATCCTCGGCGCCAGGGCACTCATCGGAGTAGTACCCGAACTGGAGCTGACCGTTCACGGAGACGCCGACTGTTCCGAGGAGCAGCAGGAACGCCACCCTTGTCAGAAGGATGCCGTTAGCCATGTCTGAAAGAAACACCAGCTGCTAGCACGAGATTGCACAGGAAAATATTCTTGTGAGATGGAGCAAATGATGGGGAGTTGCATAAATGAGGTCGCGGATTAGATTTATAGGGCTTGATGTGGCGACTGTGGCAGTCAGTATGGGGAGCTTGTCTGGAGCGCTGTGTGAGTGTGATGCTCTACCGGGAATGCTTAACTTGGGCAGATAGAGAGGAATTAAGGGCGTCTTCGATTGGCAACGCCCCAACTAAGAACGGAGTGAGCTGGAACATACCGGAGAGCAGCCGGTATTTCGGGACATTTTATCGTTTGTCCACCACCACATGTCGATGATACAAGGTGTGGGCGTGTGGCATATAATCAAATTGCCAAAAGAATGTTGGAAATTATCAAATCCCCGGTATTTCTGGCAACCGTTGATATTTGTGATAACTGCACAACCCCTCTTGCCGCCGCCGGAGGTGTCACCAGGCAAAACCCGACAGTGGCGGCGGAGACCCTCTGTCACCGATTGGGTGGTGGCGGCGGCTTCCGTCTCCTCCTCTGCCAACGGCGGTAAGGCAGGGTAGCGGCGACGCCTGGGTGCGTCGACCGCAAGTAGCGGCATTAGCGTGTGGCGGTGCGCGGAGTCTAGGCCTGATCTGGGCCCACATGAGCAGGTGGTGGATGTCCACGCGGAGCAACCTCTGGGATGTTTCCGTATCGCGAGGATGCATGGGCAGCAGCTCGGATGACTTCGTGATGCCCCTAGGTCACTTACCGAGGGTCTGATAGAGTGGATGTATGTTTCTTTTTTAGATCAACAGGGAGGACCCCCTCCCCAGTTCCATTGATATAAATCAACGAAACCAACAGGTCCCGAGGTTCATTACAGACTCAAAAGACTAGCAGTTTTAACGAAAAGGAAACTGAAAACAGCGAAAAAAGAGGAAGTTTAAACAGGTAACAGCACTGGTCTTCCCGACTACAAAGGGGGAGCTGAATACTGCACCCAAAAAGAGGGACACCAGCGATCAGGCTTCACGCTTCAGCAAACTCTGGGGAGATGCATGAGCCCGCCTCCAAGGTCGAGGTAGGAGTAGACCAGGTGCCAGGCAGCGCTTTCTTCTTGGCTGAAGGAGGAGAGGGACTTTGGCGGGAGCGGGCATCAGTTAGCCACCCTCGATGCAGAAGTTCGCTGAAATCTCCTTCAGTGCCAGGTCGCAGAAGTGGTCGACGAGGGGAAGCATAGGATCCTTGAAGATAATCTTCCATCGCCTGACTGACAACAGGATCATCTGAAGAATCTGGTGCAAATTAAGCCATGTTTGCCTATTAAAGATCATATCATTGCGAATTTCCAAATGCACCAAAGAGTGGCAGCACAGATAGAATTTAAAACTGGGTGTTTTTTGTTTTCAACCCAGAATCTAGCAATAGAAATATACTCATGACCAACTTGAATGTTGAAAACCCTGGTTATGAATTTCCAAATTTTCTTAGCCACAATGCATTGGAAAAAAAAGATGATCAATGCTTTCATTTTCAGAGCAGAAAACACAACACACATGTTTATTCAAATTTCTCTTAAGTAGGTTATCTCTAGTCATAAGCTTGGTATGAGAGAGGAGCCACAGAAAAATATGAACTCTGGGAGGCACTATCAAGTTCCAAATAGCTGGAATGTAAATTGGCATCACACCACCAAAATTAATGATAGCATATAAAGAACTGGAAGAGTAAACCCCAGAAGATTCATATTTCCAGATCAAGGAGTCACACTCATCTGAGAGGGTAACGCTAAAAGCAATCTCTTCAAGTTTCTGCCATTTTTGCATAAGAGCAAGAGGAAAATTTCTTCTAAATGTAAGCATAAGGGTACTTCCATCCCAGACCTTGGAGATGGTTTTATTTTGTTCATTACAAACCACAAAGAGGTCAAAGAATTGAACAACCAGAGGGGAGGTACCAAACCAGGTATCTTCCCAAAACCTAATTTTGGTCCCATCTCCAACTTTCCATCTATAACCAAACTTGACACTCTCTGCAGCCCACATCACCCCCTTCCAAAATTGGGAGATACCAGTTGTAGAGCTACAAAAGATATTAGGGTTATGTGTGTCATATTTGGCATCTACTAAGGTCTTCCAAATTTTCCCATCATCCAAAGAATATCTTTTTATCCAGGAACCAAGGAGACAGAGGTTAACATTGGCCAAGTCAGGGATCCCTAACCCACCAAACTCTTTCTTTTTGCAGACCAGTTTCCAGTTAGCTAGATGAAGCTTCACGTGGCCCTCAAAATCATTCCACAAACAATTTTCCATCTGGATATTAATAAGATCCAGGGCCCATTTGGGAAATTTAAAAAAGGAGAGAAGATAAATGGGGATGCTAGCCAGACATGCCTTAATTAGGGTTAGTCTGGCAGCATAAGAAAGTAATTTCCCCCTCCAGCCAGCAATCCTTTTTAGAATTTTATCTATCAGTGGCTGGATGTCTTCTCTTCTAAGCTTACTATAGTGCAAGGGTATACCTAGATATTTGATAGGGAATTTACCTAAGGCACATCCCAGGATGTCAATGTAAGAATTTACCTCTTCTTCACTAACACCCAGAGGTATAAGCTCACTCTTCTCATAGTTAATCCTCATCCCTGATACTTTCTCAAAACAAGTGAGCACCACCTTAAGGTTTGATGCAAGAATAGGATTTTTTTCAGAGAAAAGAATGGTATCATCTGCATACTAGAGGCAAATGATTCCTCCAGGGCAGAGATTTGAGCAAAGACCTCTAATGAGGTCAGCATTGGATGCTTTAATCAGCATTCTAGTTAGAACATCTACTACTAGGTTAAAGAGAAGGGGAGAGAGGGGGTCCCCCTGTCTCAGCCCTTTGCCTGTGACAAAGAAATTTCCAACAGCATTGTTTAATTTGACTCCAACAGAGCCTTGAGTAGTAATAGCTTTAATCCAGGCTAGGACTTTAGGACAGAAGCCTCTCTTAAGAAGAACATCTAAAAGAAAATCAATGTCAACTTTATCAAAAGCTTTTTCATAATCCAGCTTAAGGACCAGCCCTTCTTTTTTTTCATGCACTATAGAATGGAGTACTTCATGGGCAGTCACTACACTTTCTAGAATAAATCTGCCTTTGATAAATGCAGATTGGTTAATAGATGTAATGATGCCCATGATAAGAGCAAGCCGATTGGTTAAAACTTTAGTAAAGATTTTAAAACAACAATTCAAGAGGCTAATAGGCCTGAACTTCTTCATGCTACTAGCTTCAGGTTCTTTTGGGATCAAAGTTAAAATGGCAAAATTTAGCCTAAATAGATCCAGTTTACCCTCATGAAAATCTTTAAACATAGCCATGAGGTCATCCTTTAACATGTCCCAAAAATGTTGATAGAAAATAAAAGGTAAACCATCTGGACTAGGGGCTCCATCAGAGTATGAATCAAATATAGCTTTCTTGACCTCTTCCTCTAAAAAAGGGGCCTCTAGACCTCTATTCTGTTCAACAGTAACACATTCCTCAGAGGAGTAGAAATCCTCAGCTAATCTATAACCAGAAGGCACTTCTTTTTTAAAAAGGTCCTTGTAGAAGGAGGTAGCTAGTTCAAGCATGTCTGCCTCCTCTGTGATGGGCCCATCAGGACCATCTAGGGAATGAACTAACATCTTTATCCTCCTCTGATTAGCAACAGTATGAAAGTAAGTTGTATTCCTATCTCCTTCCTTGATATCCCTATCTCTAGATATTTGTTTAGCTTTAATTTCTTCCTTCAACCAAAGGTTGTGCATTTCAGCATAAATGCTTTTTAACCTAAGAAGCTCTTCAGGTGACAGCTCCTCAGATTCAGACTTAATATCTAGGAAGTCATATTCTTCCATCAGATCTTTTTTCAAGGTCCTGAGCTCTGATTCTATATTTTTGCTCCAGCCTTTTGACCATTTCCTAATAAACCTTCTAACTTTCTCCTGCCATACATCAATTGAAGTGCTTCCCCTAACAGGAAGGGCCCAATTTTGTCTAGCTAGGGTTTTAAACTCTTCCTTCATGAGCCACCATTTCTCAAATCTGTAAAGGGGGCTCTTGGGGCACTACCATCACCAGATTCCCACATAATTGGTGTGTGATCACTCCCCATTCTTGGGAGAGCCCTAATGGAAGCTAAAGGAAAAATCTGATCAAGCTCAGTGTTACAGAAGACTCTATCAATATTGGACATGATCAAATTCTCCTGATTATTAGCCCAAGTAAATTTTCTATTCCCTAGCTTAACTTCCATGAGACTCCAAATCTCTACCCAAGCATTAAACTTATCACTCCATCTATGGTCGATGAATCCATTACTTTTATCTCCCTGGAATCTAACCAGGTTGAAGTCACCACCAATGACAGAGTGCCCATTAAAATCTAAACAAAGGCTGTGCAATTCAGAGATAAAAGCCTCTTTTTTGTCCTCATAGGAGGAACCATATACAGTAACAACTCTAAAAATAATACCAGAGGCTTTAATTTTAAGCACAACTGAGACTGAGAAGCATCTAATGTCCCAGCTAATAACATCAAGAAGATCAGAATCCACTCCAACGCATATGCCTCCTGCGGAGCCAATAGCTGTTAGGGAGTTCCAAGAAAACATTTTGTTACCCACTAGAGAGTTAAGATAATTGTCAGAAATGATTTCTTTTTTTTTGTTTCCTGGAAACCTACAATATTTGGCTTGTGTTTTTGGAAAAGGTCAAGTAAAGCACTTTTCCTCCCCGGGGCCTGAATTCCCCTAGGATTCTAGAAACAAATAATCACTTAAAATTATCTATCATGGGTGATGTCTACGGGTGCTTCTATTCTTGTAGACAGTGTTGGGCCTCCAAGAGCAGAGGTTTGTAGAACAACAGCAAGTTTCCCTTAAGTGGATCACCCAAGGTTTATCGAACTCAGGGAGGAAGAGAACAAAGATATTCCTCTCAAGCAACCCTGCAACTACAAAGCAAGAAGTCTCTTGTGTCCCCAACACACCTAATAGGTGCACTAGTTCGGCGAAGAGATAGTGAAATACAAGTGGTATGAATAAAAATGAGCAGTAGTACGGCGCCAGAAAAGTGCTTGCTGGCGTGCAGTTGATGGTAGTAATATTGCAGGAAGTAAACATGCAGTAAAACAGTAAACAAGCGGCGATAGCAGCATTTAGGAACAAGGCCTAGGGATCATACTTTCACTAGTGGACACTCTCAACATTGATCACATAACAGAATAAATAGATAGATGCTAGACTCTACACCCTCTTGTTGGATGATGAACAGCACTAACTGTGTAGGATTACACGAACCCTCAATGCCGGAGTTAACAAGCTCCACAATATTCAATGTTCATATTTAAATAACCTTAGAGTGCATGACAGATCAACATAACCAAACCAAGTACTAACATAGCATGCACACTGTCACCTTCACACTACGAAAGGAGGAATAGATCACATCAATACTAACATATATAGCAATAGTTAACTTCATAATCTACAAGAGATCACAATCATAGCCTACGCCAAGTACTACACGATGCACACACTGTCACCATTACACCGTGCAGGAGGAATAAACTACTTTAATAACATCACTAGAGTAGCACGCAGATAAATTGTGATACAAAACACATTGCAATCATAAAGAGATATAAATAAGCACTTCAATATGCCATTCATAACAGTGAATAAGTATTCTGTGAAATATAGCCTAAGAGACCCACACGGTGCACACACTGTCACCTTTACACACGTGGGACAAGGAGTCTCCGGAGATCACATAAGTAAAATCCACTTGACTAGCATAATGACATCTAGATTACAAGCATCATCATATGAATCTCAATCATGTAAGGCAGCTCATGAGATTATTGTATTGAAGCACATAGGAGAGAGATTAACCACATAGCTACCGGTATAGCCCCGAGCCTCGATGGAGAACTACTCCCTCCTCATGGGAGACAGCAGCGTTGATGAAGATGGCGGTGGTGTCGATGGAGAAGCCTTCCGTGGGCACTTCCCCGTCCCGGCGGCGTGCCGGAACAGAGACTCCTGTCCCCCAGATCTTGGCTTCGCGATGGCGGCGGCTCTGGAAGGTTTCTCGTACCGTGGCTTTTCCGTATCGTGTTTTAGGTCAGGGACCTTTATATAGGCGAAGAGGCGGCGTTAGAAGGTCAACGAGGCGACGACACAACAGGGCGGCACGGCCAAGGCCTGGGCCGCGCCATCCTATCATCTGGTGGGCCTGTGGCCCCCCTCTGGCGACTCTCGGGTGTTCTGGAAGCTTCGTCCAATTCTAAGACTCTGGGCGTTGATTTCGTCCAATTCCGAGAATATTTCCTTACTAGGATTTCTGAAAACAAAAACAGCAGAAAACAGGAACTGGTACTTCGGCATCTTGTCAATAGGTTAGTTCCGGAAAACGCATCAAAACGATATAAAGTGTGAACAAAACATGTAGGTATTGTCATAAAACTAGCATGGAACATAAGAAATTATAGATACGTTTGAGACGTATCAATGGGGTGCTTGCCCCGCCTAGTTTTTTTTGATGCTAGACCAACCTAGAGCATCAGGAAAATCCTCATCATAGTCAGGACCCTTCAGGTGAACAGGAGTATTTTTTTGCAGGAATGTTATATTCATCAACCAGCGATTTAGGTTCATTAATAACTAGAGAGGTGTCAATACCCACAGTATTGGCAATTTCTATAAATTTGTAAGGAGAAATAACTTCAAAAGGATTGGAGCTGGAATTACCTGTTACTCTTGAGCTGGCTGGTACCACTTTCTCCAGGTTTTTCTTCTGGACCAGTTCTTGAGCTAGCTGCAGCATAGATTTCCCTTCATTGCTAAAGAACCTTGAACTCTGCCTTGTGCCAGCTATAGGTCCCCATTTCTTGGTTTTTTTTAGAGAGGCACAGGGTCTAGGTGAGCAGAGAGCTCCTCCTGAGACAAATCTTGTGCTTGGCTTTCGTAGAAGTCACCTTCCTCTTGACCAAGCTCCATATCTTGAAGAAGATTGATGCAGCTATTGTCAATCTGAGTTGTTTGATTTATCCAATCCATCACTTTGTCATTTGCAGCTACCATGTCAGGAATAGGACTGAGTTTGCTTGGTCCAGGTGAGATATCTCCCTTTTGATTTAAGTAGAACTGGGCAATCTCATGCACTTTCTCAGATAGAGTAGAGTTGCCTTTCTGCTTGTCAGTGGCTGGAGCACCAAGGTTTGCACGTGAGCCTCCAGTAGAAGTTTGACCTGCTGAGGGGTTTGAGTGATTTCCAGTGTCCATAACATCATTCTCCTTCAGAGTTCCATCCTCATTATCTTGATCCTTATCTTCATCATCAGGGTCAGGGTGAGGTGGATGTATGTTATTTCCACCTTCCTCAAGGTTCACAACACTAGTTGGTCCTTCCACAGCAAATCTCATTTGAAAAAGAACACCTTGCACTTCAAAGATCCTAGATGCAGGGATCCTGCTATGGTCTCTGCACTTAATCTTAACCCTGACTACCTCATAGAAAGTGTTGAACATTCCATGCCAATCTACATCCACCATGATGCCAAAAGCTGTCACAAATTGCATGAGGATAGGCCATTTACACCATTCTTGGTTGAGACCTCTGATTTGAAGCCAAACCTCCTCTAAATCAGCATAGTAGTCCATCACACCACTCCAGACATGCACCTTAACAAAGACATTTTCCTTGGGAAGACCAAAACTTGGGTAGCCAGCAATTTCTTCAACATTAAGATGTGGGGGAAACTTTACAAGGTAGGTCCACTCATCAAGCATTCTAATCTGCCAAGGCCAGTTTGTTCTGTAGATTTTTGCAATCCCCTGATAAAGCTCCTCTTTGGACACTTCCCCCTGGTCAATATAAACCAAAGCTATATTTTGATGAGCAGGAGCAGGGTTGCTTGTGGTCTGAAAGGGCAACTCAATGTGATAGAAACCCAGGCCTGATGCAGCACTCCCAACAAACTTGGCCAGCTGCTGAGGTTGTTTCTTCACAGGACATGCATCCACCTCATGTTCCAGGGAACCACAGATGAAGCATGACTTGGGAGCAGGGCAAGCAGCTTTGTGATGCCCAGGTTCACCACAATTATAGCAGATGACTTCAGCGTATTGTTCCATCTTCCCAGTAGCAGTAGATTCAGAACCAGTGGAAGTAACAGAAGCTCCATCTTGAGATTTTCCATCAAATCCTGCAGCTTTGACTACCTCTTTCTCCTTTAGAGGCTGTTTTTGAGCTTTGTTATCCTTGTTCTGTTGCTGAGGAGCCTGCTGCTGCTGCTGTTGCTGAGGCCATGGGACAGGCGCCATGCCAGGAGGCTGCCATGCACCAGGGTATTGGTTGGGATAAACCTGCTGAGGAGGAAAACCACCACCAAACTGTTGACACTGTGGAGGGAACTGGTAAGGGGGAAAGCCACCAACAAAACCTTGAGAGGGAACCATTTGAGGTTGGAATCCGAAATTGTAGGGAGTCGGCGGTGGCATCTGTTGAGGAGGAGGTTGCTGCTGTTGCCATAGTCCTCCTCTACCACCACCCCCTCTGTTCCTTCCCCGGCCTCTGCCTTTCTCCGACATGATGCAGATCTCAACAACCTGAGAGAAAGAGAAGTTTGGCAAGGAATTCCAAGGATGATCACTCAGACAGATGCGTAGAGCTGGTTGGGATACATCATCTCCATCAGACATGGGGAAGCAGTCGGAGATAGCAAAACAACCCCTCAAGACGAGCTGTCTTCTGACCCAGACAAGGAAGGATGGTGGCGGCGCTTTAGAGGGGAGAGGAGAAACCCTAGTGGAGGAGCAAACTTCAGAATCCCAAATTTGCCCAAAGAAATATCGCCAAGCCTTATCAGCGTCGCTGTCACCTTTACCACCTTTACACGTGAGCCTTCTCTCTTTCCTTGAACTCACTGAGTTATCGTTGCTTCCTGCGCAGCCAGAGCAAGCCTGAGAAATTGTCAAAACCTGTCTGCTTTGCTTCCTGAATCCAAGATTTCTGCGATCTTCCTCCCAATGTTGGTCGATCCCTCTTTCATTGCAATCAGAGTTGCCGCGGCAATCGCGTCCCTGAAGCTGAAAACCGAGGACTCTCCCCGGGGATCTAACGACGGAGGTAGTTTCAGTCGCAATTCCTGCGGAGTCACTGATTGTGATGGAGCCAACTTTGAACGGAGCCCAGCTGCATTTGTCTCTACAATCAGCGTCGACTGCGGTTGAGGAAACCGAGGGACGTTGCTTGGACCCGAAGAGCAGTCTACCACTGACCTTAGCTTGCGCTTGAATCTCCTGCGCTCCGATCCCACAGTCTGACCCAGCTTCAGAGAAGAAGGAATCAATGAACCAATGTACCTGATTATCTGACGCAAGTCTCCTCTCGCCTTCCTGGAAGTTCGGCGGCCTGATCCAATCCAAATCTCTAGCTGAGGTCGAGGCGCGGAACCGACGTTCAGGGTTGCCGACGATGCCAGGCGTGGACGCAGCCTTGCAGCTGCTTGCCTCATCCGCGCCTCCATGATCCGTGAACGCCAGCGTCAGATGGCGAGCAGCACGGGGAAGCGGTCTGAGCAGATTCTCCAGCCACGGTGAGCGATGTGGAGCGATTGGGGAGCTTCAGAGCGATGGAGGGGTAGAAACCGAGGAGGCGCGGCTAGTCGGTGAAGGTGGGGTAGCGGATCCACTCCGCCGGCACTCCTTCCGCGACCCAACAGTGCACGGGCTCGTCTGGGAACCCGCACCTGGTTCGATCCCACCGATGAACAGGGCATGGCGCTCCATAACCCCATCCTTCGTCTGGTCTCGAAACGGATTGGGGCGGCGCTTCGCCGCCGGGAGGCTCAAGGGGGCGGAATCCCACCACCACGCTCGCCGGCCGCCACCCGCGCTTCCAGGTACCGGCTGCCTCGGGAGATCTCTGATGGTTTTGGTGTAACGATGCGTACCCTTTCGGGCCGTTGGTTGCATGTTATATAGGTAGGGAAAAGCCCCCTACGTGGCAATACAAAGGAGGTACATGTACGGTCGGAGTACTACTCCGTACACGTACACTTATACAAAGCACATACACTAACATCCCCCCTTAATCTAAAGCTCGAGAGAGGTTGAGATTACGCTTGAATTCTTGCAAACCTTTGTCTGGAAGGGCTTTAGTAAACCCATCAGCCACCTGATCCTTGGTAGAGATAAATTTGATAGCAAGGCGATTTTGAGCAACACGCTCACGAACGAAGTGATAGTCAATCTCGATATGTTTAGTACGAGCATGAAAAACTGGATTGGCAGATAGAAAAGTGGCACCTAAGTTATCACACCAGAGGCAAGGCTTCTCATAAAGACGAACTCCAAGCTCACAAACAAGAGCCTCAACCCATATCAACTCTGTGGTAGCATTATCCAAAGCTTTATATTCTGCCTCTGTACTAGATCTGGACACAGTAGCTTGTTTTCTGGCATGCCAAGAGACCAAATTAGGACCGATGAAAATTGCAAACCCTCCTGTAGAACGCCTATCATCAATACAACCAGCCCAATCAGCATCTGAGAATGCACTGAGGAGTGTGGAGGAAGACTTGCGAAAGGTTATACCGAGACTGACAGTGTCCTTGACATAACGAAGTATACACTTAACAGCGGTCCAGTGAGCAGTGGTAGGAGCATGCAAGTATTGACAAACTTTGTTGACAGAAAAAGCCAAATCTGGGCGTGTGAGTGTAAGGTACTGAAGAGCACCAACAATGCTTCTGTATTGAGCGCTGTCATCTGGGCCAAGAGGAGTACCTTCATGTAAGGATAATGACTCGGATGAAGAGAGTGGTGTAGGGGCGGGTTTGCACCCAAGCATGCCAACCTTGGCAACCAAATCAGTTGCATACTTCACCTGAGTAAGCAAAAGAGCATCATGTGTGTGTTTGACCTCAATACCAAGAAAGAAATGAAGGGGTCCCAAATCCTTAATAGCAAAGTGAGCATTCAGATCTTTAAGAAGTATAGAGACTGCATGATCAGAGGAGTTGGTGACAATAATATCATCAACATAGATAAGAACAAAGATAGTAACACCAGCTCGAGTGTAAAGGAACAAAGAAGTATCAGCCTTGGAAGGTGTAAAACCAAAATCCTGTAGTTTTGTACTCAAACGAGAATACCAGGCTTTAGGGGCTTGCTTCAGACCATAGAGAGCTTTATCAAGACGACAGACATAATTAGGAGCATTGGGATGTGCAAAACCAGGAGGCTGCTTCATGTATACTTCCTCTTCCAGAACACCATGAAGGAACGCGTTCTTGACATCTAGCTGCCTGAGACACCAATTTCGAGACACAGCAATAGACAGAACAATCCTGATAGTAGCAATTTTAACAACAGGACTAAAGGTATCTTCATAGTCAATACCATACCGTTGCTTGAATCCCTTTGCAACCAAACGAGCCTTGTAGCGATCAATGGTACCATCAGCTCGTCGTTTTATACGATAAACCCACTTGCAGTCAATCAAATTTTTATTTGCACTAGGAGGAACAAGAGTCCATGTTTTGTTCATCATAAGAGCACCATATTCATCTTGCATAGACGCACGCCAATTAGAGTCAGCAAGAGCATCAGGCAAATTGCGAGGTTCACCTGTAGAGGCAAGCATACCATAGCGCACAGTACCGTCAGTATATTTCTTGGGCTGTCGTATACCTCTCTGAAGACGAGTACGCGGTCCAGGAGGCGGAGAGGATGGTGCAGCAGGAGGCACCACAGAATTGCAGGGTGCAACCGATCCAGAGGGAGCAGCTCCATGTGCGCGCGTAGGCGAGGAGTCAGCGCCACGCGGCTGCTCCGGAGTGGCGGCCGCGGTCTCCAGAGCGGGCGCCGGCTGCACGTGCGGGGGCACAGGTGCGCCGCGGGCCGAGACACGCGGAGTGGCAGGCGCGGACGACGAGGGCGACACAGAAGGCGAGGGCTGGGCGGGAGAATCTGCCTCGCTGTCAGCGCCGGCAGGAGAAGCTTCTTCTCCTGAATCTTCCTCGGATCGGGCGCCAGGTTCGTCATTTTGTGCAGTTTCTTCAGCAGATGCTTGGGGAGCATCGGGAGCATCATTTTGCATGGGATTTTCAGCAACATCTGTAGGATCCTGTAGAGCAACAGACAAAGGAACAGTAACAGGCACAATAGGAGCCAAGTGGTCATCAATATTTTGGGCACTCTCATGAGGTGTGGATGTAGGAAGAAGAAGAATTTCTCGTTTGAGAAGGGCGTCGGCATTTGGATGTAGTGTAGCAAAAGGAAAATGTTTTCATCGAAGACAACATCACGAGAGATATAGACACGACCGGTGGAAACATCCAGACATTTAACGCCTTTGTGTAGAGGACTATAGCCAAGGAAGACACAACGCGTGGAACGAAAAGCGAGCTTGCGTGTGTTATAAGGACGAAGATTAGGCCAACAAGCACAGCCAAACGTGCGAAGAGCATCATAATTAGGCGTAACACGAAGGAGACGCTCAGCTGAGGACTCCATGTTGATGACTTTAGTGGGAAGCAAATTAATGAGAAACGTGGCTGTGAGAAAGGCTTCATCCCAATATTTCAATGGCATGGATGCATTTGCAAGTAAAGCAAGACCAACTTCAACTATATGATGGTTTTTGCGTTCAGCAGAGCCATTTTGTTGATGAGCATGAGGACATGAGACATGATGAGTGATACCAACTTTTTGAAAGAAGGCATTAAGTTTCTCATATTCACCCCCCAATCAGTTTGCATGGTGACAATTTTACGATCAAACTTGCGCTCAATATATTGCTGAAAATTGAGAAAGACTTGATAAACATCAGAACGCTTTTTAAGCAAATAAATCCATGTGAACTTGCTAAAGTCATCAATAAAGCTTACATAGTATGCATGTTTCCCAACAGAGAGGGGAGCAGGACCCCATACATCAGAATTTTTTTGTTCGAAAGGAACAGAAGATCTACTGGTAGACATGGGATATGGTAACTGATGGCTCTTTGCTAACTGACAAGAGTCACAAACATAGGGTGTAGTCTCTGGGGTGTAAGCTAGCTTATTTCTCCTAAGTACTTGCTGAACCACAAACGAGGAAGGGTGACCTAATCGGTGATGCCATGTGGAAGACGACGGCTTTATTGTGATGAAAGCATGCTTGGAGGAGGCAGTGGAGATAGGCATCAAGGGATAGAGACCTCCATAACACGGACCCCTAAACAGAGTTCGCCGAGTTGGTGTGTCCTTTATCAAAAAGAAAAAAGGATGGAATTCAATAAAGACATGATTATCAAGAGTAAACCGATGAACAGATAGCAAGTTTTTAGATGCATGAGGAACGTGTAGGATGGATTTAAGCTGAAAAGAATCATGAGGAGTGCGCAAAATTGAATGACCAACATGACTAATGTGCATACATGTGCCTTCAGCAGTGCGAACACTGTCCTGTCCAGTATAAGGCTCATGAGTAGAGAGCTTGTTCAGATCTCCAGTGATGTGATCAGTAGCCCCAGTATCATAGTACCAGTTGGTATCAACGCCATTGGAGGCAAAATTTGCCCCTTTTTGTCCACGGTCGCCATCACGATCATCTCCATAGCGCCACCAGCAGTCACTTGCAGGATGGCCATGAATGGTGCAAATCTGACAAGTGGTGTCCACATAGGGGGGTAGGCTGGCGGTCACGCCGCCGACCACCATCACGACGAAGATCATTATCATAGCACCGGGGGCGCTCATCATCATAGCGCCGGGGGCGCTCATCATCATAGCACCGTGGGCGCTCATCATCATAGCGCCGAGGGCGCTCATCTCTGTACCCGCGCTGATCTTGGTGAGGACGGTCTTGGCGGCCACGGTCATCTTGGCGAGGACGGTTTTCCTAGCGAGGGCGATCATCATAGCGAGGACGACGGTCATCTTGGCGGGGACGAGTATCCCGGCGAGCAGTGTTGGCCGAAGAGACAAAACCAGGATCCTCGCTTTTGTGTTCCCTGTCAAATTCTTGCACTTGACTAAGAAGCTCGGTCAGATTTGTATTGGGATTAGCACGAACTGCAACACGGAGACTATTGTATTGACTTCAAGACCATGCAGCACATAGTACACAAGCTCATCATCATCAAGTGGTTTACCGGCAGCAGCAAGTTCAGAGGCAATTGATTTCATCTTAGCAAAGTACTTATCTGCGGAGAGATCACTCTTGCGGGTGTCATTGAGCGCGGAACGAAGCTGCTTGATGCGTGTAGTTGACACGTCCGTTGGGAACCCCAAGAGGAAGGTGTGATGCGCACAGCGGCAAGTTTCCCTCAGTAAGAAACCAAGGTTTAATCGAACCAGTAGGAGTCAAGAAGCACGTTGAAGGTTGATGGCGGCGGGATGTAGTGCGGCGCAACACCGGAGATTCCGGCGCCAACGTGGAACCCGCACAACACAACCAAAGTACTTTGCCCCAACGAAACAGGTGAGGTTGTCAATCTCACCGGCTTGCTGTAACAAAGGGTTAACCGTATTGTGTGGAAGATGATTGTTTGCGAGAGAAAACGAGTAAAACAAGTATTGCAGCAGATTTGTATTTCGAGTATTAAAAGAATGGACCGGGGTCCACAGTTCACTAGAGGTGTCTCTCCCATAAGATAAAAAGCATGTTGGGTGAACAAATTACGGTCGGGCAATTGACAAATAGAGAGGGCATAACAATGCACATACATGGCATGATAAGTATAGTGAGATTTAATTGGGCATTACGACAAAGTACATAGACCGCCATCCAACCGCATCTATGCCTAAAAAGTCCACCTTCAGGTTATCGTCCGAACCCCTTCCGGTATTAAGTTGCAAAGCAACAGGACAATTGCATTAACTATGGTGCGTAATGTAATCAACAACTACATCCTCGGACATAGCGCCAATGTTTTATCCCTAGTGGCAACAGCACAACACAACCTTAGAACTTTCGTCACCTTGTCCTGGTGTCAATGCGGGCATGAACCCACTATCGAGCATAAATACTCCCTCTTGGAGTTAAAAGCAAAAACTTGGCCGAGCCTCTACTAGTAACGGAGAGCATGCAAGATCATAAACAACACATATGTAATAACTTGATAATTAACATAACATGGTATTCTCTATCCATCGGATCCCGACAAACACAACATAGAGTATTACGGATAGATGATCTTGATCATGTTAGGCAGCTCACAAGATCCAACAATGAAGCACAATGAGGAGAAGACAACCATCTAGCTACTGCTATGGACCCATAGTCCAGGGGTGAACTACTCACTCATCACTCCGGAGGCGACCATGGCGGTGTAGAGTCCTCCGGGAGATGAATCCCTCTCCGGCGAGGTGCCGGAGGAGATCTCCGAGAATCCCCCGAGATGGGATCGGCGGCGGCGGCGTCTCGCATAGGTTTTCCGTATCGTGGTTTTTCGCATCGGGGGTTTCGCGACGGAGGCTTTAAGTAGGCGGAAGGGCGAGTCGGGGGCTAACGAGGGGCCCACACCACGGGGCGGCGCGGGCCCCCCTTGGCCACGCCGCCATGTGGTGTCGCCACCTCGTGGCCCCACTTCGTATGCTCTTCGGTCTTCCGGAAGGTTCGTGGCAAAATAGGCCCCCGGGTCTTCGTTTCGTCCAATTCCGAGAATATTTCGTTACTAGGATTTACGAAACCAAAAACAGCGGAAAACGAGAAGCGGCACTTCGGCATCTTGTTAATAGGTTAGTTCCAGAAAATGCACGAATATGACATAAAGTTTGCATAAAACATGTAGGTATCATCAATAATATGGCGTAGAACATAAGAAATTATCGATACGTCGGAGACGTATCAAGCATCCCCAAGCTTAGTTCTGCTCGTCCCGAGCAGGTAAAACGATAACAAAGATAATTTCCGAAGTGATATGCCATCATAACCTTGATCATACTATTTGTAAACATATGTAGTGAATGCAGCGATCAAAACAATGGTAATGACATGAGTAAACATGTGAATCATAAAGCAAAGACTTTTCATGAATAGTACTTCAAGACAAATATTAATAAGTCTTGCATAAGAGTTAACTCATAAAGCAATAAATCAAAGTAAAGGCATTGAAGCAACACAAAGGAAGATTAAGTTTCAGCGGTTGCTTTCAACTTGTAACATGTATATCTCATGGATAATTGTCAACATAGAGTAATATAACAAGTACAATATGCAAGTATGTAGGAATCAATGCACAGTTCACACAAGTGTTTGCTTCTTGAGGTGGAGAGAAATAGGTGAACTGACTCAACATAAAAGTAAAAGAATGGTCCTTCAAAGAGGAAAGCATCGATTGCTATATTTGTGCTAGAGCTTTTATTTTGAAAATATGAAACAATTTTGTCAACGGTAGTAATAAAGCATATGAGTTATGTAAATTATATCTTACAAGTTGCAAGCCTCATGCATAGTATACTAATAGTGCCCACACCTTGTCCTAATTAGCTTGGACTACCGGATCTTTGCAATGCACATGTTTTAACCAAGTGTCACAATGGGGTACCTCCATGCCGCTCTGTACAAAGGTCTAAGGAGAAAGCTCGCATTTTGGATTTCTCGCTTTTGATTATTCTCAACTTAGACATCCATACCGGGACAACATGGACAACGGATAATGGACTCCTCTTTAATGCATAAGCATGTGGCAACAATTATTATTCTCATATGAGATTGAGGATATATGTCCAAGACTCGAAACTTCCACCATGAATCATGGCTTTAGTTAGCGGCCCAAAGTTCTTCTCTAACAATATGCATGCTCCAACCATGAAGGTGGTAGATCTCTCTTACTTCGGACAAGACGGACATGCATAGCAACTCACATGATATTCAACAAAGAATAGTTGATGGCGTCCCCGTAAGCATGGTTATCGCTCAACAAGCAACTTAATAAGAGATAAAGTGCATAAGTACATATTCAATACCACAATAGTTTTTAAGCTATTTGTCCCGTGAGCTATATATTGCAAAGGTGAATGATGGAATTTTAAAGGTAGCACTCAAGCAATTTACTTTGGAATGGCGGATAAATACCATGTAGTAGGTAGGTATGGTGGACACAAATGGCATAGTGGTTGGCTCAAGTATTTTGGATGCATGAGAAGTATTCCCTCTCGATACAAGGTTTAGGCTAGCAAGGTTATTTGAAACAAACACAAGGATGAACGGTACAACAAAACTCACATAAAAGACATATTGTAAACATTATAAGACTCCATACCGTCTTCCTTGTTGTTCAAAACTCAATACTAGATATTATCTAGACTCTAGAGAAACCAAATATGCAAACCAAATTAGCAAGCTCTAAGTATTTCTTCATTAATGGGTGCAAAGTATATGATGCAAGAGCTTAAACATGAGCACAACAATTGCCAAGTATCAAATTATCCAAGACATTTTAGAGTTACTACATGTAGTATTTTCCAATTCCAACCATATAACAATTTAACGAAGAAGAAACTTCGCCATGAATACTATGAGTAGAGCCAAGGACATATTTGTCCATATGCTACAGCGGAGCGTGTCTCTCTCCCATAAAGTGAATGCTAGGATCCATTTTATTCAAACAAAACAAAAACAAACCGACGCTCCAAGCAAAGTACATAAGATGTGACGGAATAAAAATATAGTTTCGGGGAGGAACCTGATAATGTTGTCGATGAAGAAGGGGATGCCTTGGGCATCCCCAAGCTTAGACGCTTGAGTCTTCTTAAAATATGCAGGGGTGAACCACCGGGGCATCCCCAAGCTTAGAGCTTTCACTCTCCTTGATCATATTGCATCATACTCCTCTCTTGATCCTTGAAAACTTCCTCCACACCAAACTCGAAACAACTCATTAGAGGGTTAGTGCATAATAAAAATTCACATGTTCAGAGGTGACACAATCATTCTTAACACTTCTGGACATTGCATAAAGCTACTGGACATTAATGGATCAAAGAAATTCATCCAACATAGCAAAAGAGGCAATGCGAAATAAAAGACAGAATCTGTCAAAACAGAACAGTCCGTAAAGATGGATTTTATTGGGCCACCAGACTTGCTCAAATAAAAATGCTCAAATTGAATGAAAGTTGCGTACATATCTGAGGATCATGCACGTAAATTGGCTTAATTTTCTGAGCTACCTACAGGGAGGTAGACCCAGATTCGTGACAGCAAAGAAATCTGGAACTGCGCAGTAATCCAAATCTAGTACTTACTTTACTATCAAAGACTTTACTTGGCACAAAAAAACTCAAAACTAAGATAAGGAGAGGTTGCTACAGTAGTAAACAACTTCCAAGACACAAATTTAAAACAAAAATACTGGAGTAAAAACATGGGTTGTCTCCCATAAGCGCTTTTCTTTAACGCCTTTCAGCTAGGCGCGGAAAGTGTAACTCAAGTAACATCGAAGGGTGGTGCACCTACAGCGGGGTTTGAAGTTTTCTCAACCATGCATAGTATATTAGATACATAAGTTTCAGTGTCTCCCTTTTCATTAGTCTTGGGCTTGCTACTCTCATCAAACAAATTTTCAGGAACAAGCCAAGCATAGTTTTGTTCTAGTGCATCATTCATAGCTAGGAGTTTACATGGTATTGGTGCTTTGATCTCCCCACCATCATTAATATTATTAGTGTACCTTATTCTATCCATGTCCATTTTTTCAAGGAGACCAACAAAATTAGTATGAGAACCAAGCATATTAAATTTAGCAAAGACCTTTCTAGCCTCTCTTGCTAGACCACCAAATTCTCTAAGAAGTGTTTCTAAAACAAAATCTTTCTTTTCCCCCTCTTCCATATCACCAAGTGTAAGAAACATGTGTTGGATTATAGGATTGAGATTAACAAATTTAGTTTCCAACAAGCGAACTAAAGCAGACAGCAGCAATTTCATAAGTAGGAGCAAGTTCTACCAAGTGTCTATCTTCAAAATCTTCAACAGTACTAACATGGGTGAAAAATTCTTCTATATTGTTCCTCCCAATTATAGACCCTTGTCCTACCGGTATGTTCTTTGTGGTAAAATTAAAAGGAAACATGATGAATCAAGTAAGGTAAGTGCAAGTAAACTAATTTTTTTTGTGTTTTTGATATAGAGTGCAAGACAGTAAATAAAGTAAAACTAGCAACTAATTTTTTTGTGTTTTGATATAATGCAGCAAACAAAGTAGTAAATAAAATAAAGCAAGAAAAAAACAAAGTAAAGAGATTGGGAAGTGGAGACTCCCCTTGCGGCGTGTCTTGATCTCCCGGCAACGGCGCTAGAAATTTGCTTGATGCGTGTAGTTGACACGTCCGTTGGGAACCCCAAGAGGAAGGTGTGATGCTCACAGCGGCAAGTTTCCCTCAGTAAGAAACCAAGGTTTAATCGAACCAGTAGGAGTCAAGAAGCACGTTGAAGGTTGATGGCGGCGGGATGTAGTGCGGCGCAACACCAGAGATTCCGGCGCCAACGTGGAACCTGCACAACACAACCAAAGTACTTTGCCCCAACGAAACAGTGAGGTTGTCAATCTCACCGGCTTGCTGTAACAAAGGGTTAACCGTATTGTGTGGAAGATGATTGTTTGCAGAGAAAACAATAAAACAAGTATTGCAGCAGATTTGTATTTCAGTATTAAAAGAATGGACCGGGCTCCACAGTTCACTAGAGGTGTCTCTCCCATAAGATAAAAAGCATGTTGGGTGAACAAATTACAGTCGGGCAATTGACAAATAGAGAGGGCATAACAATGCACATACATGGCATGATAAGTATAGTGAGATTTAATTGGGCATTACGACAAAGTACATAGACCGCCATCCAACTGCATCTATGCCTAAAAAGTCCACCTTCGGGTTATCGTCCGAACCCCTTCCGATATTAAGTTGCAAAGCAACAGACAATCGCATTAAGTATGGTGCATAATGTAATCAACAACTACATCCTCGGACATAGCGTCAATGTTTTATCCCTAGTGGCAATAGCACAACACAACCTTAGAACTTTCTGTCACTGTCCCAGGTGTCAATGCAGGCATGAACCCACTATCGAGCATAAATACTCCCTCTTGGAGTTAAAAGCAAAATCTTGGCCAGAGCCTCTACTAGTAACGGAGAGCATGCAAGATCATAAACAACACATATGTAATAACTTGATAATTAACATAACATGGTATTCTCTATCCATCGGATCCCGACAAACACAACATAGAGTATTACAGATAGATGATCTTGATCATGTTAGGCAGCTCACAAGATCCAACAATGAAGCACAATGAGGAGAAGACAACCATCTAGCTACTGCTATGGACCCATAGTCCAGGGGTGAACTACTCACTCATCACTCCGGAGGCGACCATGGCGGTGTAGAGTCCTCCGGGAGATGAATCCCCTCTCCGGCAGGGTGCCGGAGGAGATCTCCGTAATCCCCCGAGATGGGATCGGCGGCGGCGGCGTCTCGGTAAGGTTTTCCGTATCGTGGTTTTTCGCATCGGGGGTTTCGCGACGGAGGCTTTAAGTAGGCGGAAGGGCGAGTCGGGGGGCTAACGAGGGGCCCACACCACGGGCGGCGCGGCCCCCCTTGGCCGCGCCGCCATTTGGTGTCGCCACCTCGTGGCCCCACTTCGTATGCTCTTCGGTCTTCTGGAAGGTTCGTGGCAAAATAGGCTCCTGGGTCTTCGTTTCGTCCAATTCCGAGAATATTTTGTTACTAGGATTTCTGAAACCAAAAACAGCAGAAAACGAGGAACCGGCACTTCGGCATCTTGTTAATAGGTTAGTTCCGGAAAATGCACGAATATGACATAAAGTGTGCATAAAACATGTAGGTATCATCAATAATATGGCATAGAACATAAGAAATTATCGATACGTCGGAGACGTATCACTGCTGAATACGTGTCTTGGACTTGGCAGCAACGTGGCTATTGAGGGAGGCCCAGACTTCAGCCGAGGTCTCGAAGCCAATGACATGGGCCAGGACATCCGGTGAGAGGGCGTTGAGAAGCCATCTCAGCACTTGTTCATCACGAGCGATCCAGGACTCGTACTCAGGATTGGCGATGGTGAGCTTCTTGCCGTTTGCATCTTCAGCATCGAGGGTTTCGGCGGGCGCCTTGTCGACTCCTTCAACAAGGTCAAGGACCCGGGCACCACGAAGTGCCGGGATGACGAGGGCCTTCCAGATGAGGGCATTCTCCCGCGTCAGGGGCTGCGATGGCGGCGATCCGAGCGCAGCAGCGAGGGCCGTGGCGGACATGGCAGTGGACGAAGCCATCAGAGGACGAGACGTCTAGGGTTTGGGTTTTGGTTTTTTTGGATGCGGCTGCGGCAACAGTAAAAGCGGCGGCGGCGGAAGGCGTCTGGTTTGTTTTTGGAGGGTTTTGGACGTGGCGGCGGCAACAACAAAAAACGGCGGCGTCGGGTTTGTTGTTTTTGAGGGTTTTGGTGCGGCGGCGGCAGCGGCAGAACTTGGTTTGGCGGCGGCAGCGACTAAAGAGAGGCGGCGGCGGCAAAGGCTTTGACTTGTGTGTGTATGCGGTGGCGGCAAGGGCTGAGGCGGCGGCAAGATGCGGCGGCGACAGAGATGCAGCGGCGGCGGATTTGTGGCTAGGGTTTCGGTAGCTAGAGGCAGGAAGAGGCCTGCTCTGATACCATGATGGTTTTGGTGTAACGATGCGTACCCTTTCGGGCCATCGGTTGCATGTTATATAGGTAGGGAAAAGCCCCCTACGTGGCAATACAAAGGAGGTACGTGTACGGTCGGAGTACTACTCCGTACACGTACACGTATACAAAGCACATACACTAACAATCTCGAGGGAGCGGAGGTCGCCATCCAATGGGCTCGCACATGGCGTCGCGTTCCTCCGGCGAGGCTTGGAGGAGGTAGAGGAGGTAGAAGCGGCGGACGAGCTTGTCGTGAAGGTCCAGCTCCAACACGCTGACCCCTCGTGGATCCTCGGGAGGCCGAACGGATGGCCGAGTGGATGTATGTTTCTGTTTTGTTATAGGGTGACTTGGACCAGCCACTATGTGTGTTGAAACTTGAAAGTGATTCTCTGAGGCTATTGACCCGGTTCCATACATAATGATGCATCGGTTCAATGTGTCTATAAAAAAGAAGCTAACCAACACACTAGAAACTGTGTAGTAGAGTATGCTGTGTATGTACGGTACACATACAGGCATGCTCCATTGTGTACTATCCCTCCCACGTGTGTGGTGGACCAGCAGTTACGCTTAGATTTGGAGGCATATTGATTTTTCGATAAAGGAAGGAGGCATATTGATGCAAGCAAAGAGTACATGCATGAATTGGGAGAGAAGAAATCAGTGTGATCCTCCTTCTGCTACGCGTACAACACACACGGAGCTAGGGAGGGAGACACTGAGTCACTAACGTTTACGATTTGCGCTGTGCAGCCGTACACCACTGCTGCGATTCAGACTTTGTCCCTCGTCCTAACGCCTTGTTCTGTACAAGAATGCCAAAGGAGCAGGTGCCAACTCCAGGTTGTCTCAATGTCTGAACTTCTTTCTCTGCTGAATGCTGCTGGTTTCAGGTTATAAATGTGTCCGGATACATATCGCTTTACAACAATTCAGTAGCCAGCGCTTACCAGGAGGTACGTCAGATTTTGCTGTTGAGCTCCCTGATTTCGTAGTGTGTCCATGCAACATCAGAGATGTTAATGCCCTCCCCCCCCCCCTAAGGAAACGCCCTATCTCCTAACTAACTCTTTGGAGTAGGCAACTTTCCCAAAGGCGATGGATGCGAGGCTGTCAAGACGTGTTTGCGGCAGAAACGGAGTAGCGTGCGTCTCTCACTCCATGCTCAACTATTTCCCTGAATATCAGCATCTGTTATTGTGCTTCCAGTTGGATAGAACATGGAGCACCACTTCCCATCATAAATTCAGAACTAACTTTTGTAGAATCATGATATGAGTGTTCCTGGGAATGGTGTTTTGGCACATGGGAGCATATGCTCCCTTTATTTTGAAATTCAGAACTAACTTTTGTAGAATCATGATATGAGTGTTTCTGGGAATGGTGTTTTGGCACATGGGAGCATATGCTCCCTTTATTTTGAAATGCATGTTACATACATTTTGAAATTTTAAAAAATTGAAGCGGAAAATTTGCACGTACATCTTCACGTGCTACGCGCTCAGAAAGTCGTTCCATCAAAAACCGACTTGTCGCGTGACGTGTGTAAAAAAGACAAAATTCAATGCTGAAAATAAGACTTTTCAGAAGATAAATTTTCTCTTTTTTACAAAGACCACAAAACATATTGGTTCCTCACGAAACTTGACGAACGTACGTATATTGTGGAGATGTACATGTAGAATTTTTTGTTAAATTTTTTCGACATTTCGAAATATAATTTTTTGATAGAGGGAGCATATGCACCCGGGAGCCGAATTGAATTTCCGAGATATAAAACAGTAGGTAAACATGCACCTCTCTGATAATCAAAGAAACCTTTACATGGTTCTGTAACTCGACGGCAAAACAGTCGGGGGAAGTTAACCACAACGGGAAACCGGATAAGTCCAGAGATCTATTGGCTTGGTATGCCAATTGTTGCGATGATCCTTGTGCGTGCAACCTTGACTCCGTGTATGTGTATTTCAATACTTCAGCGCATACGAAAAAAGAAATAGTGCGCAAAAAGGAATTAGAGAGAGGGGGAGAGAACATTGTTCATGCAAAGAGAAACTTATTTGAATATTTCAGTAACTATATTTGACTAATCCAACACTTGTTGAGTAACATATTGTATAGACATAGGTCTCCGTGTTTTCTCAAGGTTGTACCTGTAATTGTACATGTGTCCGCCTATATATATATGAGCAGCCGGCCCTATTGGTGCTGTGCAATCTCCAATAACCTTTCTACATGGTATCAGAGACCCTTCGGGTCCTGCCCTAGCCGCCGCCCTCCTCTTTCCTTGGGGCGCCGCCGGCCACCCCCTTCCAACCCTAGCCGCCGCCCCTCCTCCTCCCTAGGGCGCCGGCGGCCACCACCTCCATCCACCCTAGCCGCCGCCCCCTCCTCTCTAGGGCGCTGCCGGCCTCCACCACTCCCAACCCTAGCCGCCGCCCTTCTCATTTAGGGCGCCGCCGGCCCTCCCCACCACCACCGCTTCCGCCATGGAGCGCTTCGACTCATCCGGCTCCGGTTTCTCCTCCGGCTCCGGCAGCAGCAACCCCTTCGCCGGCCCCTCCGTCACCGTCATCCGCGACATCCCCATCGCCGAGCGCGTGCCGCTGAAGCTCTCCACCAACGCTGCCAACTTCTTCCCGTGGAAGACGTACTTTGGGCTGCTCTTCCGCGAGTATGATCTCCTTGATCACGTCGACGGCACCATCGACCTCCTCGCCATGCCGCACGACCCCGCGTGGCTCGCCATCGACGCCACCATCATCCGATGGTTCTACCAGACCGTCTCCAACGACATCTTTCGCACCGTCGTCCGCGACGGCGACTCCGCCCACACGGTCTGGGCTAAGATCACCGGCCTCTTCACCGACAACAAAATCCAGCGAGTCACCTTCCTCCAGCAGGAGTTCTTCGGCACCCACCGTAACGACTTGTCTCTTGATGACTACGCCCTCAAGCTGAAGAGCCTCTCCGATGAGCTCCGTGACTTGGAGTTCCCGATTGATGACAAGATCATGCTCTCCACCCCGTCGGCGGGTCTCGGCGAGGATCTCAGCAACGCCGCCTCCAACCTCACGCTCCTCACCACGCCCACCTTCGAGCAGGCCGTGGCGTACCTGCGCCTCGAGGAGCGCCGCCTCAAGCACCTCCGGGCTCGGGCGGCCCACACCGCCTTCGCCGCTGGCTTCTCCCGCGGCGCCCAGACTCCCGCGCCCCGCGCCCCTGCGCCTCGCCCCATGGGTCCGCCGCCGGGTTTCCCCGCCGCCGCCCGGTCAGACCGGACCGTGGACGGCCAGTCCGGTCACCAGGCCGGCCAGACCAGCCCCTGGACTAGGCACGCTGGCGCCCCGGCCGGCCAGACCGGTCCCTGGACCAGGCAGCCGGCTCCTCCTGGCGGCAGCCGCCGTGGCCGTCGTCGCTGTGGCGGTGGCAACGGTGGTGGCAACAGTGGCGCCAATGCCGCCGCCCCCGCGCCTCATCCCCCGCAGTACACCGCCCCTCCGCCTTGGACTGCCGGTCACAACCCGTGGATCGGGGTTGTTCACGCCTACTCCATGCCCGTGCCGCGCGCCCCCTACCCGGGCATTATGGGGCCGCGTCCAGCCTCCCACCAGGCGTTCTACGCGGGCCCCGGCCTACGCCGCCCCTCCGGGTGCGACCCCGTGGGATCCCGCGCTCCTGACCGCCCTCCAAAGCGCCCCCTCTGCCGGGGCGTATGGTGGCGGTGGCGACTGGTTCATGGACACCGGCGCCTCCGCGCATATGGCTGCGCATCCCGGTAACCTCTCCTTTTCCACACCCGCTTCCACTTCTTCTCGCATCATCGTTGGCAACGGTCATGCTCTTCCTATTACTCACACTGGTTCTGTCTCTTTTCCTTCCACCTCCACTCCTCTCTCTCTCTCCATAATGTCCTTGTTTCTCCTGACTTGATTAAAAATCCTGTTTCTGTTAAGTCTTTCTGTCGTGATAACCCTGTGACTGTGGAATTTGACGCTTTTGATTTCTCTGTCAAGGATGGTCGTACCCGGATGCTCCTCCACCGATGTGACAGCCCCGGCGATCTCTACCCCATTGGCGTGGCCTCCACCACCACCGGGCGCCCACTCGCGCTCTCCGCCGTTGTCGACCTTTGGCACGCCCGTCTTGGTCATCCTAGCTCCGCCACTCTGCGTCAAATAATGCAAGGCTTCTCCTTTACTTGTAATAAAACGTATGCCCACTCTTGTGAAGCATGTCGTCTAGGCAAACATGTTCGCCTTCCGTTTAGTTCGTCCTCCACAGTCGCGTCTTTTCCTTTTCAACTTATTCATAGTGATGTTTGGACCTCGCCGGTTCCGAGTAACTCTGGATATAATTATTATCTTGTGATTCTTGATGATTACTCGCACTTTGTATGGACTTTTCCACTTCGCCGTAAGTCCGATGTTGCCACCACCCTCACCGCCTTCTTCGCCTTCGTCTCCACTCAGTTTGGTCGCCCCATTCACGCCTTACAAACCGACAACGGCAAGGAGTTCGACAACATCACCATTCGCTCACTTCTCGCCACCCACGGCGCCATCTTCCGCCTCACGTGTCCATACACTTCTTCACAGAATGGCCGTGCCGAACGGATGCTTCATATCCTCAACGACTGCGTCCGCACCCTTCTGTTCCATGCCTCCATGCCCCCGCGATTCTGGCCGGATGCCCTTGCCACGGCGACTCTCCTCGTCAACATCCGCCCGTGTCGTGTGCGTTGGTCCTACACACCGCATCATCTCCTTTACGGTGCGCCGCCCACCTATGATGACCTCCGCATCTTCGGCTGTCGGTGTTATCCTAACACTGCTGCCACCGCCGCGCATAAGCTTGCGCCGCGCTCCCTCCCTTGTGTGTTTCTCGGCTACCCCGCCAACACCAAGGGCTACCACTGTGACGACCCGGTCTCCCATCGTGTCCTCACCTCCCGGCACGTGTACTTTGACGAGTTGGTTTTTCCGTTTCAGCAGGGACTCATGGCGACACCTCCGACGACGCCCCCGGCGCCCGCTGGCCCTCCTACGGCCGCGCGCCGATGCCTGACCGCGGTGCCCCCCCCGGTGTCCCCGTCGCCCACGGCGGCCGCGGCGCCCCCGTCGCCCGTACCCGCGACGCCCGCGTCGCCCGCGGCGCCATCGCCTCGCGTCGCCCGCGGCGCCATCGCCCGTACCCGCGACGCCCGCGTCGCCCGCGGCGCCATCGCCTGCGTCGCCCGCGGCGCCATCGCCCGCGGCGTCCCCTTCGACCGCACCCGCGACGTCCGAGGCGTCCCCGTCGCCCACGTCGCCCGAGGCGCCATCGCCCGCGGCGGCCGCCCCTTCGTCGTCTGCCTCGCCACCCGTCGCTGCGGCTCCTGAGCCCATGCTCACCCGCGCCCGCGCAGGCGTGCGGCGGCCGTCTACACGCTACCCCGCCGACCAGTATGTCTGCGCGGCGTCTCCGTCTCGCGTCGCTCGTCTAGGCCAGCGGCAACAGCATATTGCCGCACGACGGCGGTGCCCCCTTCACCAGCCGACCCGGCCAAGCTCCCGGTCAGGCCGGCCCCCCGGCCGGCCCACCCGGCCTGCCGCCCGGTCCGACCGGCTCTGCCACCGGCCCGGCGACCGCTCCTTCGCCGGTGCCCACCTCGGCTCGCGCTGCCTTGCGCGACCCGCATTGGCGCGCCGCCATGCAGGAGGAGTACGACGCGCTGCAGCGCAATAGGACCTGGGAGCTCGTTCCCCGGCCCCCTCGCGCCAACGTCATCTCCGGCAAATGGGTCTTCAAGCACAAGCTCGGCTCCGACGGTACTCTCGAGCGCTACAAGTAGCGCTGGGTGGTGCGCGGGTTTCGGCAGCGCGCTGCCGTCGACTTCACGGATACGTTTGCTCCGGTTGTCAAACCGGGCACGATCCGCACAGTGTTGCACCTCGCCACGTCTCGTGCGTGGCCCGTGCATCAGATGGACGTATCCAACGCCTTCCTTCATGGCCATCTGCAGGAACAGGTGTACTGTCAGCAACCCATCGGCTTCGTCGACACCGAGCGCCCCGATGACGTGTGCTTGCTCTCTCGGTCCCTGTATGGACCGAAGCAGCGCCCGCGCCCGGTACCGGCCGCATCGCCGACTTCCTCGCATCGCCTGGGCTTCCGCTCCACGCGCTCTGATGCGTCCCTGTTTGTCTACCGGACAGGCAACGACATGGCATACCTGCTGCTATACGTCGACGACATCATCCTGACGGCCTCCACCGCTGGTCTTCTTCGACAGCTCACCGACCGCCTTCGCGCTGAGTTTGCGTTGAAGGATCTTGGCCCGCTCCACTACTTCCTCGGCATCGAGGTTGTCCGACGTGCGGACGGGTTCTTCCTCCATCAGCGGAAGTATGCCCACGAGCTTCTCGAGCGTGCAGGGATGCTTAACCGCAACCCTGCGCCTACTCCTGTCGACACGAACGCCAAGCTCTCCGCCAGTGATGGGTCGCTGGCGTCCGACGCGCCGCTCTATCGCTCCATCGTTGGTGCTCTTCAGTACTTGACGCTGACGCGGCCGGAGCTCCAGTACGCCGTGCAGCAGGTGTGCTTGCATATGCATGCTCCTCGGGATGCTCGTTGGGCCGCGGTGAAGCGGATTCTCCGCTATGTCTATGGTACCATGGGCTACGGCTTGACGTTGCATGCTTCTCCCTCGACGTCGACTGACCTTGTCGCCTACTCCGACGCGGACTGGGCGGGTTGCCCGGATACGCGCCGCTCCACCAGCCGGCTCACTGCGTCTACCTCGGCTCGTCGCTTGTCTCTTGGTCCTCCAAGAGGCAGCCCACCATGTCCCGCTCCAGAGGCTGAGGCCGAGTACCGCGCCGTGGCTAACGCCGTGGCTGAGTGCACATGGCTTCGCCAGCTTCGTCCGAGCTCTCTTGTCCCGTTGACAAGGCTACGGTGGTTTTCTCGCGACAACGTGTCGGCTGTCTACCTCTCCGCCAACCCCGTTCATCATCGGCGCACCAAGCACATCGAGTTGGACATCCACTTCGTTCGTGAGCAAGTTGCCCTCGGTCGCGTTCGAGTTCTTCACGTACCGACGTCTCAGCAATTTGCCGATATCATGACAAAGGGATTGACATCCACGACGTTTCCTGAGTTTCGCTCCAGTCTGTGTGTCGGTGCCGACCCTTCGAATGCGGGGGGTGTTGAGTAACATATTGTATAGACATAGGTCCCCGTGTTTTCTCAGCGTTGTACCTGTAATTGTACATGTGTCCGCCTATATATATATGAGCAGCCGACCCTATTGGTGCTGTGCAATATCCAATAACCTTTCTACAACACTGATAGGGCTAAGAGGTTCATGCAGATAGGCCCTTGGTACGCACTTAGCATCCCTGCTTGGCGTGACTCATGAAGATCGAACCTACCAGGTCCAAAGGGTCATGATATAAGGATTGGGCTCCTCGATCGTGTGTGGTTGTGATAAGTACTTGTAAACTCACACATAATCTCCCTACTGTTTTGAAACAAAAGATATGCTTGCGGCTTGCCGATAGAATCAGACAACCATAATACACTTCTCTGTTTTGAAACAAATTCTTTTACTTTTAGGCCTCTTATGATCCAGGATAGGTAAGACTTTCCCTTAAACCCATGCCGGCTACGTGCTCCTTGAACACGCTGGGTGGTAAGCCTTTCGTTAGCGGATCCGCAAGCATATCTTTTTTCCTTATATGCCCGAGACTTATAGTTTGATCCTGAACCTTGTGTTTCACAACATAATACTTAACCTCAATCGGTTTCGTAGCTATACTCGACTTTTTGTTGTGAGCATAAAATACTACACACTCATTATCGCAGTACATCTTTAGTGGTTTGTCAATACAATCTACCACTTTCAAGTCGGGTATAAATTTCTTTAACCATAATGCCTGCCCCGTGGCTTCATAACATGCTATAAATTCTGCATACATCGTGGATGATGCAACTACCGTCTGTTTGGAGCTTCTCCACGAAATAGCTCCCCCTGCGAGGGTGAATACATATCCAGATGTGGATTTTCTATCATCTTTATCCCCGCAAAATCTGCATCTGAATACTCTCTTATTTCCTACAGAATCAGATCTTCTGTATGTTAGCATGTAGTTCTTTGTGCCTTTCACATAACGCAATGCCTTCTTTACCATTTTCCAGTGTTCAAAACCTGGATTTTCTTGATATCTACCGAGTACTCCGGTGATAAATGCTAAGTCATGGCGAGTGCACACTTGTGCATACTGTAGGCTTCAAATAGCCGAAGCATATGGAACCGCTTTCATTTGATCGAGCTCGTATTGATTTTGGGGACTTTGATGTTTCCCAAAACTGTCGCCCTTGACTATAGGGGCAGGTGTGACACTGCACTTATGCATATTATACTTACTTAGAATATTTTCTAAATAAGCCTTTTGCGATAGTCCTAATACTCCATTGTTCCTATCTCGGTGAATTTCTATGCCCAAAACATATGACGCTTCACCAAGATCTTTCATATCAAAATTTGAGGACAAGAACTTCTTTGTCTCTTGCAGTAGACTAACATCACTGTCGGCAAGCAGAATATCATCCACATACAAGATTAGGAAAATATATTTCCCACTTTTAAACTTTGCATAAACGCAATTGTCCTTAATATTTTCTTTAAATCCAAATCTCTTGATTGTTTCATTAAACTTTAGATACCACTGTCTGGAGGCTTGCTTTAATCCATAAATGAATTTCTTTAGGCGGCATCCCATCTCTTCCTTGCCTTCCATGACCTCCATCCACTTTGATGAATCTGGGCTTCTCATGGCTTCTTCATATGAAGTGGGATCACCTTCCATATGAACTGTTTCTGTGTTGTAAACTTTGTAATCAGTCGAAATGGCTGATTTTCTAGCTCTTGTAGACCTTCTAGGGGCCACAACCTCTGGAGCATTATGTTCCTCAACTTGTGGCTCAGCTTCAGGAGGTGGCTGTTGTTGCTCCCTTTCATGCTCAACAAATGGTTCATTCGGCTCCTGACGGACAGGTTCTGAATTTTCACTCATCGTTGTCATGAGTGGAGTCACAACAGGCACTTGCACCACAATCGCAGGGATCGTCGGTACATGTGCACATGGTAGTGCAAAAAATGAGTCTTGAGTCATCGGATTAGGTGCATGCACCCTCTTCTCCTCAAGATCAATTTTCCGAGCTACCATGCTTCCCCTCATCATTTCGTCCTCTAAGAAGAAAACATGTCTCGTTTCCACAAACTTTGTGTATTTCTCTGGACAGTAGAAAACGATAACCTTTTGACTTTTCAGAATAGCCAATAAAATGGCAGCTGACTGTTTTGGTATCTAACTTTGCGATACTTGGATTGAATACTTTGGCCTCTGCGTAGGCTCCCCCACACTTTCAGGTGGTTTAGAGAAGGCACTCTCCCTGTCCATAGCTCATACGGCGTTTTGGGCACCAAGTTGCTTGGTACTCTGTTTAGAATGTGAATAGCGGGTTTTTAAGCCTCAATCCACAATCCCAATGGTAGGGTGAAATAGCTTATCATACTGCGCACCATATCCATAAGGGTACTGTTGCGCCTTTCAGCTACCCCATTCTGCTGAGGTTCGCCCAGCATCGAGTACTGGGCAACTATTCCAGTCTCCTGTAGGAACCTTGCAAAAGGTCCAGGGACTGGGCCATATGGAGTATGTCGACCGTAGTACTCCCCTCCACGACCAGACCTGACTATCTTTATTCTTTTATCATACTGATTTTCAACTTCAGCTTTGAATATTTTGAATTTATCCAATGCTTTTGTTTTTTTCTTTTATTGGATAAATATAACCATATCGGGAGTTATCATCTGTGACTGTTATGAACGAATCATAGTCATCCACACCTTTCACAGGAAATGGTCCACATATATCGGTGTGAATTATTTCTAGTGTTGATGTGCTTCGATTTGCACCCTTTTTAATTTGCTTTACAAATTTCTCTTTAATGCAATCGATGCACTGTACTATGTTTGAGAATTCTAATGGAGGAAGAATATCATTTTTAACAAGTCTTCTTATTCTCCCCCTCGAAATATGGCATAAGCGACAGTGCCATAATTTCGATGATTCATCAGTTCTTTTCTTTTCTTTTCTTCTTTGTCCGACGCGGACAACACTTTTTCTCATTCACTTTACACACAGACAATACCCACATAAGCATTATTACACCATATGGCACACCTGCCATGTCCTTCCTGTCCATGTGTACTTTTCTGTCACCAGTTGCTTCAGCAGCTGGGTCGCACATATCTTTGAAAAATCAGTGAACTGGCTCTTTATTCTTTCAAGATACTCCCTTACGGAAGCACACTCTGCAATTGAGCTCACAATAGCGTTCTCAATTGTATTCTTTATAAATGGCACTTAGCCACCTTTTATACTGCCATGCAGCATCATCATCCTTGTCATTTCTAACTGGATCTTTTGATCCGATCGGTCGTGGGAACCCGATCCACCTCAAAGCACAAATCGACCTTCTTTTCTCCATTCAGTGTAGTTGTCACCTTTGAGGGTTGGAACATCCTTGATGCAGCTCATCAAGTAGTACCCTCCTTTAAACCATAATGAAATGAGATCATAACAACAATTGCATGCAATAATCCAATGTTGGTCAAAATTAGAACATACAACTGTTTGTGCAATTAAATCTATATCACTGTTGGGCAGAAAATAGAGGTAAATGCACACCTTATTGCAACAAATCATGATCATATCATTAATAACATTGGTTAAAAAATAACAGAACCATAATTGTCACAATAATCACTTTGATTATCACTTTTGCACATGTTATTACAACAAAACATGATCATGCCATCAATAATCGTTGGTCATAAAATGACATATCATAATTGTTTCAACAATCACTTTCAAGCAACTTTTTAAGTTTTAATCATCACTTTTGCATTTTTCCAAATTGAAAATGCATCTTAACTATTTGCAGCGGAAACTTTGAAGTCAAACTTTAAACTTAAAATTTTCAGAAGCATCTCTGTTACTTTTTAATTTCCAAAAAAAACAAATATCTCGTTGGTTCAATTTGCTCAGGAAAAAACTTGACAAAAAATGCTTCTTTTACTATATGCAGCGGAAACTGTGACTTTAAACTATTTAACTTTTGAACTTTTCAGAGGCATATCTTTCACTTTTAATTTATGAACAAATATTTCGTTTGTCCTATTTATTCAGAAAAAACTAGACAAAATTTCTGGCCAAAAAATGACCCAAAACTGCCTAAAAATGCCTCTGTAATTAATAAAACTGTAAAAAACTGACGTTACTGTTACTGTCCATGCGGCCCGCGGCCCACGCGTCCCACTCGCACCGAGTGGCACGCAGCAGACGCGGCGCCCACGCGGCCGAGCGGCACGCAGCGACGCGGCGCCCACACGGCCTGCTCGACGCGGCCCGCCAACGCGGCCTGGCCACGGTGCCGACGCGGCCCAGCCGCGGAGATCACGCTCCGCACGCTGCTGGCCATCGGATGAGATCCGACGGTCGGCCTTCTCTTTCGGGCGGTATAAAAGGGGTGCCAACCGGCAGAACCCTAACCCTAGCTTCATTCTCCCCAACCCCTGTCTCTCTTCTCGCCGCGGCGGCGCGGAGGCTGAGCCTCCCTCTCGCGCGCTCGCTCCGGCTGCTCGTCGGCGACGCAGCAGCAGCCGCGCCCCCCGCCCCTTTCCCGCAGCCACCTCCACTCTGGCGCGCTCGCTCCGCTCCTTTGCAGCAGCCGGCGACGGCCGGCGGCGGCAGCAGCCCGCGCCTGCCCCGCTCGCTCTGCCGGTGACGGCGGCGGTAGCCAGCGCCTCCCTGTGCCTCTTGCCGGTGAGTGCGTCCACCCGAGCGGTGGGCGCACCGCCGTCAAGGGATGCAGCTGTGGTGCTCCTTTTCCATTCACTTTCTTTGCCGACGACCGTGAACGACATCACGGTAAGCACGGTAGGGTTCTTTTGACTTTTCTTCGCCCCCGTCTCGCACAGCCGCGGTAGCAGCAGGTGGAGAGAGAGTAGTTCTTCTTCCGGGTGCCTCGGCTTGCCGATGCGCACCTGGATCGAGAGGAACGGCGCAGCCTTGCGGTGGCGCTTACTTTGCCGGCGGCCCGAGGCCCTGGCCGGTGACACCTTTCTTTTTCTGTTCGGTGGGAGGGAACTAGGGTTTGCTGTTAACAATTTCTACCCATAAAACACAAGATCTACACACTAGCCATGGCTCTGATACCAATGTTGAATCCCTTGGATTTTCTAGGCTAGATCTTATGACGGGTACTCTAAATCTCTGTAAAGAACGTGTCCATGTGTGCTACGTGAGAGAGAGATCGAGAGGGAAAGACGATGTACCTTCTCCCTGTGAGGAGGAACCGGAAGCAGTGGCCATGGTGGCAACGGCGGCGCGTAGGTGAGGGAGTGGTCGTGGCGATGGAGCTTCCCGTCGGCATTGTGCGAACCCTAATCGGTGGGTCTATCGGTGGGGCGGGTGGCACTGCGGTCAACCTCGTTACGTGTGCCACCGCCCCCACCACTGTATATATAGCACAGGCGACAGGAGCCCACCAACCAGATGCGGTTGGGCGCCCCCGATCAGGGCGCGGACGAGGTCAAGGGTCCGAGTTCGAGCCGTTGGGCTCGGACGCGAGGAGATCATCCTAACACCTACTCCTTGTATATATATAACGCAACGCAATGGCACTTTGACGAAAGCTCCAACTAATACACCATATCCATATCGCCATAAGTAAATAGTATAAGGCGTTCCTTCAGTTTTATTTTCTTTAGATATTCGAGGAAACCAAACCAAATGCCATAGTACTACTTTTTGTTTAAGGAGTTGCATGTGTTGTAGGCTTGTAGCTCCTCTCACTTGTTTTGGTTTTCGGATTTGGTTTTCATCTTCTTCGAAGCTTAGCTTAGTATAGCTCAAATTAAACTGTTTTGAGTCTTGGGGGTCTATAAAAACACAAGCCTATATATATACAATGCTAGTTTCATGAAAGCTCTAACTAACAAGGCATATCCATCTTGCAACAAGTGAATATTATGAGAGCTCCTTAGGATTTTCCTTTTTTCGATAAAGGGAATATATTAATATCAAAAGATATCAATTACATCCAGCCTCTGCAACAACGTCCCACCCTAATGGCAGTACAGATGCACACAGCCAAAAAAGAGAAAAGAAATCTAAGAAATAAAAGTCCCGCTATAGCCTTCTAGACCTAGCAACAGCAATACAACCACCACCGTGACAACACCTGAAGTACAGACTCTCCAAAAGCGACGCCTTCAAGAAGGAAACAGTGCACCAACGCCGTCGTCGCCCGACCAAAGGTCTTAGGATTTCTCCCTGAAGATAGTCCCCACTCTCAAAACAATGCCTTCAACAAGAACATTGTAAGGCACAACCAGTTAAGACCAGACCTTGGGTTTTCACCCTGAGAGATAAAACTCAGAACTTCCACTGTGCTGCCGCCCCCACATGCATACCACTGCTGCAAGCCCGGAACACCAAGCAGATCCCTCAGCATCACGTTGACTCAAACCTCTTTTAGTCAGTCCACCAATCCGGCCTTCATGATATTCCTTCTTCTGACTTCACCATGGACCAAAAAGTCACCAGATGTCAACACAGAATATAGCTTTGCGGCGCTCCCTCCGGAACCAAACGGTCGGAATAAAAACATGGGTGCGCCAAGGCCGGGGCCGGGGCCGAGGCCGGCAGCAGCGGCGGCTGAGGTGCGGCGATCCGGGGGCGGCTGCTCGGAGCGGGGCGGGTAGATCCTCCACCGCCGCCCGGGAGGGGGGCGGGAGAGGAGGAGGCGGCGGCTAGGTGATTTTCCTACAGTTTTATTTTCTTGAGATATTCGAGGAAACCAAACTAAATGCCATAGTGCAATTTTGAGCATACGGTGTTCCATATATTCAAGCTAAAAGTGAAAGGTTTGAGTCCACAATTGTGAGAGAGTCGTGAGATGAGAATAGAACTAGTAATTGATCTCTTCCCAACGGCAATGAATAAATTCCCATTCTAAAAGTCGTTCATGTCTTCCTCTAGGCATCACATGCATTCTTCAATTCTGTGCGACCATATGTTTGAGCCATGCGCATGCATGGTAGAGTTTTGTGATCATGGCAACGTGCTTCTCCACCTCCTTGTCATGTCGTGCGTGTGAAGCTTGTCCGCCCACCGTTATTCCTCCTGCACATCCTTCTCTGCAGATTCTTAGAGTGAAAACGAAATGTAAAGGAATGGATGAACTTGTGTGTTCTCGTTGATCTAAATCTTGGGTATATATTTATAAAAGATAATGCCATAATGGGGCGCCTCTAGAGAACGTGTCTCAACTTGTTTCCTGCTGAACGTGTCAGATATGTATTGCTTTGGTGAAAGTCTCTTCAAACCTACAAGCCCAACAATTTCAGAAAAGTTGAATGGAGCAGGTGCCCACACCTGCACATTCTTCCCCTCTGTCTTTTTTGTATCTTCTAAATTATGTAATATTTCGATTTGAGTTTTTTGCAAGTCACTTAAAAATAACAAATAGAATGGAGTTCGGAATTTTTTTGTGCAAATTTAATTTTAAATTATTTAAAATTCAAAATAAATTCTTGAAATATATATATATATAGACAATGACATTAAAAAACCAAAATATTTTGTTGTTAAGCTCCATGAAGGCACCAAGCACCTGCTACCTGAAGGCACATCAGATTTTGTTGTTAAGCTCCATGATTCGAGTGAGAGAAATTACAGCACGCGTTGGTTTAGATGGTTGGGCACTATTTCATAGTGTCCATGCAACATCAGAGATTTTAATGCCCTTCATCCTATCTCCTAATTAACTCTTTGGAGTACGCAACTTTTCCTAGGTGACGCGAGGCTGTTAAGACGTGTTTGTCGCAAAAAACAGAGTAGCGTACGTCTCAGTCCATGCTCTACCATGTCCCTGAATATCAACATGTGTTAATCGGATAGAACATGGAGCACCACTTTCCATCATAAATTCAGAGCTAGCTTTAGTATAATCATGACCACACACCTCTTTGTCTCTTTGATAGTACTCCAAGAAACCTTAACACGATTTTCTAACTCTGGCGGTAACACAGAGGAAAAGTTACGGAATTGCTAGATCCCAGCTAGCTGGGATTTATGTTAGCGCCTAGTCATGTTTTTGTTCGGTGATTCGTATGTGTTTTAGGCCCGTTTATTTTTGGTTTGAGCGGCCCGCGGTGTACTTTGTTGGGCCTGGTTGTTTTACTGGCCATTGTGTGGGTTGGTTGGCAGTTTTTTTTGTCGGTGCGGTTTGTGGGGCCCACATGTCGGTGTCTGTTTGTAGTTTGTATCTGTGGTGGCCGTAGCGTTATCGTCACATTCCCCTCTCCCCTCCTGTTTCCCCTTCTTCCTGTTCAAACGAAATCTGCTGTGGCGGACGGGGCTAGGCGTGGCCGCTGTTGGAGAGGGGAGCGTCGCCGTCGGCGGCGGCGTTGGAAGGCGGTGAGCGTCCGCGGCGGTGAGCGTCCGCGGCGGCGTTGGAGGGCGGTTAGCGTCGCCGCGGGCATTGGAGGGCGGTGAGCGTCGCCGCGGGCGTTGGAGGGCGGTGAGCGTCGCCGCCTGCGTTGGAGGGCGGTGAGCGTCGCCGCTGGTGTTGGGGATCATCATTTCGCCGGCGTAGGGCAGTTAGTCCTTCTCGGTCTGATTTAATCGAACCGGCAAGGTAGATTTCTCAATTTCTCAAGCATCTTCCTATAGGAATTTGTCGGTTCTAGTTGTTCTTCGAGCAGTAAGAGAGGCTCATGGATAGATCCCGCTACTTATGCACTCGTTTTGGTCTCCCGTGTGATATACACTAGATGATTTAGGTTTTCATGTTGTGTAGGCTCTTTTGATTTATTTTTGTTTACTGTTTGTTTCTAGGTAGTACACAGATCGTTGTAAGATTTTGTTCCAAACAAGATATTTGTTTATGGTTATTTGGTACCATTAGGCATTCCTCTGTTTCTGGCATGAAAACCTAGGTGGTAATTTGTTGTGTTTCATTTTGTGTATATGTTAACGATGTTGCGTCAGCTTAGAATCAAGGATTAACATAAATAATTGGTACTGTTAGTCTTTTTTTGGGATCAAATAGTGTGACTGTGCAGTAAGGATCAATTTTACTATGTAATTATTTTCAGTGAGGTTTCAGTTGTAATGCTCATTGTGACACTCAGTTGTTCCCTAAATGATGATCCTTACTACTGATTTTTCAAATGGATTACAATTGTAATTGAGTGCTTATTTTTAGGATCTTATTTTTGTATTGATTTTATTTTGCTAAATGTTTCTCAAGTTATGTGCTTCCTTTTTTGCAAACAGAGCATACCAAGAACAAAGTCACTTGCCATGGATGCTGATTTACAAATGGATTTTGCTCCTGATGGATATTATACCGATGATGCAGCTCATGAAAAAATTTCAGGATATGATAACAATCAGTACCAATACGTGACTGAAGATGATTTGTCTCAGGAGATTATAAGGCTGGTATGTTTTTATTTCTTCCTTTTGTTCTTGGTTTGCTCTGTTTTGCAAATGCAATTAAGTGGGTGACATCTAGTACTAGGTGTTTGATTATGTTTAAACTTTTCTGTTGTAGATAGTAAATAGTGTTCAAAAGAAAGAGAGACGTAACAGTGCTAGGAAGCAGAAGAGAAAGGTAACTATTTGGATCCACCTCTGCTTTGTCTTTGGCTATTATTATGCTGCTGTATCTTATTTCTGTTGTTATCACTTGACTAGTGTTTATTGTTCTATTCCTCAATCATTGTGATGTCTGTTAACGTCTTATATGAAACTGTTGTGATTGGAAATTTAGCGGTTTTGCATACTCAGTGTGATAAACCGTCTTATTCATTCCTAATCACTAGCATGTGTTTTCTCGTATTTTCTGACTAGACACCCGTGAGCATAGAGCTTCTAATGCAATACTGGAGCGTGTAGTTACAGCTGTTTAACCAAATGTGGTTTGTGACATCCTGAGTTACATAGATTTTTTAAAGCAAATGTTCAAGCAATGGTCGGTTAATTATCACAGATTTTTTAAGTGCAATCCGTTGTTTAAATGCCTTTGTAGTTTGATAATTTCCATGGTGAAATGCTTACTTTTGTGCTGGTGATTATTGTTGCTTATCGAGATGCCTGTTGATATAGGAGTAATAGTTGGTTTTGACCGTTATATCTTGCTGGCTGAAGCTACTTCCATTCTCATGCGTTGGTTGTTCTACCTAATAGCGGGGTGACCTTTAGTTGCATCGTTGTTGCTAGTAGTCAGTGACTTTTAGTTCCAGCTATGTTACTATTTTTCGAGAAAACGCAAAGGACTATTTTTCTGTGTGTCCATCATGCGTTTAGGGATGCGTCGTCCTGCGGTGGCCTGCAAGACATGTGTAGCCAGGATAGTATCTCAATGCAAATCTGCTGTGAGAAAGGGCAACCGATGAAGAGGTGATGAAAGGAGCGAAAGCTTTTAACGGTGTTCGACTTGTAGCCCTGCTGCATCTAGTTTCTATTCTTATCTGTTGATTAGCTGTTATTGCTCTGTATCTTTTCATTGTCGGATCGTTGTGCTATTTGGCAGCTTTTTATGTAAAATTGCTCTGATTGGAATTTTAGTGCAACTCATGCTGAGTGTGACAAACTGTCAATTCATTGCTTTTTGTCTTGTGTTTTTATTGAAGCCATTTTATTGTTCTTTCAATTTCTTATTCTCTGATGTTACTATTTTTGGTAGAGGTCAAATATAGCTATATCTGAAGTAAATGGGAGTGAAGCTGATAATGAATCGAAAGCTTATAGCCGATGCAGTGTGTCATACTTGCATAAAGTGCTGAAGAAAGTTCATTCTAATACTCGCTATGTGGATCTTGTGAATTGGATGGGTTTCAGTGAGGTGCTTCATCTTGATGATTGTTGTATTCCGAGGTCATTTGTGCAGTGGGTTGCTAATAATGTCTTGCCTGATGAAGAAGTTATTCAACTTGGCTCCAAATCTATCAAATTGTCTCCTCGGTCAGTGTCAGATACTTTTGGAACTCCTGCTGGTGATTTGGCTGTTGACAGTGATGAAGAATTAGGAAAAGCAGCATTGCTTGCTCTATTCGGCCTTATTGATGTCCCTCCTATAAGATTCTTTGGTGAGAAAATTATGTCTGATGTAGCTCTGCCTGATGATGTTTTTTGCCGTTGTTTCATGGCAGTTTGTTTAGGAACTCTCTTCTGTCCAAATTCTAATACTAAGATCAGTACAAAGTATATGGGAGCTCTAGTAGTTGTGAATAAAATTAAAGATCGCAACTGGTCAAAATATATTCATGAGTGGATGATGATTTACATCAGAAAGTATTTGAATGAGCCATTACATGGAAGACGTCTAAACCAAACTCTTGGTGGTTCTATCTACCATTTAGCGGTACACATATCTAAACCAAACTTTGTTTTTGTTGTCTTCCATTCCTCCTGTTGTAACGAAACACTAGTAACTTCTTTTTATCTTTTTTTGGTTCTTTTTCAGGTTCGTTGTCTTGATTTTGTTGATTTCAGTCCTATTGAAATACCTTCAACTCTACCAAGGATAAGAGTTTGGAAAGGCAACTTAATTAAGGTGTTTAGTGATATGTTCATCGGCACTAATGGGAAATATGGTGCATACCCTGTAAGTGGTAACTATGATATAGTTTCCAGCGTCATTTTACTTTTCTGCTTTTTTTATGTATGAGTTTGCATCATACTTTTTCTGTTGTTTTTATCAGTAGTAATGTATTAATATCATTCTGCAGATAAGGGATATATCTGAAACCTGTTACTCAAGAGATAGAAACAAGCAGTATGAACAAGTTAGGAGTGATGCCATTATGAAGCAGTCAATGTATGAAGCCCTAGGTCATCTGGTTGACAATAAGGTACATAAATGCCTCATCATTTTAATATGTCACTTCTTTTCTTTCATTGTAACGTTTTTGTTTTGTTTAGTTGAAGGAAGATATATCTAAATCATTCGTAAGTATCATGAAAGATGAAGATGATAAATTTTGCATGAAAGCTCAAGAGCTTGTTGTGCATGTTGTTCAAGCTTTTGCTTCGAACAACATTGGATCCCAAGATACTTTGAAGCTAAGTTGTTCTGAAGACGGTTCAAACAAGACTGCCATTGATTCTCGGAGCACTGTCAAATTACCATCTAGTGATGAAGAACATGATCGCAATGGTACTACTTCTATAATTTTCTTTTTGTTAATAATGGGTTTCATATGAATCCATGTGTCAATGATAATAACTTGATTTCTTTATCATATCCCGAAGACGGTTCCAACAAGACTGCCATTGATTCTCGGAGCACTGTCAAATTACCATCTACTGATGAAGAACATGATCACAATGGTACTACTTCTATCATTTTCTTTTGTTAATAATGGGTTTCGTATGAATCCATGTGTCAATGGTAATAACTTGATTTCTTTATCATATCCCGAAGACGGTTCCAACAAGACTGCAATTGATTCTCGGAGCACTGTCAAATTACCATCTACTGATGAAGAACATGATCGCAATGGTACTACTAGTATCATTTTGTCTTTGTTAATAATGGGTTTCATATGAATCCATGTGTCAATGATAATAACTTAATTTCTTTATCATGTCCCCCCACCCCACACCCCACAAATAGATGGTGCTTTATTTCATAGAAAAAGGAGACGCATAGAAGTGGAAGCTGCTTCACAGAAGTCTACTAATTCTAAAACAAAAATGAAGAACTATGAGAGAACTATCCTTGCACCAGTTATTGAGGTAATAGCAGAAAACAACTTTATTACATAAACCCGTTATTAAAAAAAAAATTATCTGTTTTTGACGTGTCCTTGTTTTATGTATTTTTATAGAAGGATATACCAGGAATTGCAAATATATCCGCCCAACCCGTGCATTCAGCAAGTCTTGCATACATGCTTCTAGTAAATAAATTCTCACACAATGGAAAAGATGGTGATGATGTTTGTTCAAAAGATTGTAATAAAGTAAAATCAATGAAAATGGATCTGAATACAAACTTCATTGAAGATGATAATGAAGGATTCCATGGATTCAACGCTCCAACCACTGATCAGGTGATTGCAGAAACAGTATAGATTTAAATAGTTCTTCATAGTTTTTGCTTTTTCGGACATTAAATTAAGATGTCATCTTACATTTTTGGAGTATGCTTTTTTTCTTTTTTAAGTTTATTAGTTGTTTAACTATGGTTATTTTCCAGAATCTTTATTACCTCAGCTTATTTTATACTATTTCGAACTGCGTTTCTTTTTCAGTTTTTGTATAAGTTAAATAAAATAATGAAAGCATTTTTGTAACTCTCTTTCATTTCCTAAAACACTTGCAGCAGAGTTCAAAGCATAGCATGCACTCTGGAATTGTTGCTCCCAGCACACTAGTTATGAATCCACCCAATATGAACAATAATGGTACTGTGATTTTACTTGTGTTCTTTTTTCTCTAATTATGACTGCTTATTATTTCTTTTTAATGGTTGTAGTCATTTCTCATATTTTGTGTAATACAGGTGAAGCTAAATGCACAATCCCAGTCAACGGAGGTGAGTATCTAGAAGTGGCAAGACAGAAGTATTTCTTCAAAGACTACGACGTACCATCTTTTAGATTGGTCGAAAACGAGGATGATAATGGAAAAACAATCGAAGAGCCAGAACTTTTTCGTCCTATTGGTATGGACGACTACACATATAACATGCAGGTTGAGGTAATATTCCTTTTTGTTTTTAATTGATTTTTATTGTAAGTTATTATGTCAATCATTAATGAAAAGTATTATCTAATTTTAATTATATTTTCTCTTATTGTTTGCGAAAATGGACAGTGGAATATTGTGAACTGCAAAAAATTTTCCATCAACTCGTCCACCAATAAGGAAACAACAACTCCTTCCGCTCCAAATAATGGAAATACTATTGATACAAGAAAAGATGTATGTCCATTCTTTAAACTAAATGATTTACATTTTGTGCCAATATGTTCTTAGTAATTTATTGGCATGTTTTCAACAGAAGGATAATGTTCTTCAAAGTAGCTCTAGCATCCATTGTGCTCAGAAGGAACCAAGTTTTACTGGACTTACTAATTCCCCTCAATGGCCATTCAAAGGACAACATGAGTTTATCGATCTTGTAAGTTTTTTCTTCTTCTTAGTTCTCAAGATTTTTTTGTGCTCCATTTTTTTTGTAATTGTTTTTGTTTTTTGAGTATAGGTATCTCCAGAAGCACTAAATCAAAGCCAAGATTACATGAATCAAGTTGGCTCTTCAGGTCAAACAACACCAACAAGAATACATGACAACAATCGATATCAAATTGTTGGACGTAGGCTTTTTGAAGGAATTGATGTTGGTTGTAATGGTTCAAGTTCAAGGGACAAGACCCCTGTTAGGGAAATGTTGAACAAGATTTCCAGTGTAAGTGCATAGAAATGGTTTGCTTGTAGCATAATAATTGATATCCTTATTCTGCTATATAATATAGCGTATCATATATTTCACTTTGTTTTGTTAGAACTCATCCATTCAAAACTCGGGATATGCTAGTTTCCAATCCTGTTCAAAACTTTAAGATTAAACTTGTGGTTTGTGCGGTTACAAGTTATGTCGTAACTCAAAATTTATGCTGCCATTTGCAACTTGAGTTGCGAGTAAACTTGTAACTGACCAAGTTTCAACAACATGCGTAACTGACCTACAGTGCTGCCAGTTGCGAGTAAAGTTGTAACTGACCAAATGATCCTAATTTTTATGCTGCTAGTTGCAACTTGGAATGCAACTGTGCCTCTTTCAAGTTAAGCTTGGCACACGGGCAGAGAGAGAGAGAGAGAGAATTGGGGAAGCAGCAGAGTGCGAAAGTGCTCGCATCCTTGTGCAACTTGCAAGTAGTAAGCTACCAGTTGCAAGTCGAGTCGAAACTGGAGGGTTGTTTTATTTTTTTAGGGTAGTCACTTGCAAGTTGTATTGGAACTCAAAGTGAGGGACCTAATATGTCGCATATGAATTGCATATCAAGTTGCAACAGAGGTTTTCATCATGCAAAACCCAAGTAATCTAATATGTTGCCAATTGCAACTCAAGTTGCAACTGTCCGAATCATCGTATGCTAGTTCAGTGCTTATTTTTAGGATCTTATTTGCTGTATTGATTTTTTTTCATATAGGGGTAGTTGCAACTTGAACTGACGAGTCGAGATCTCGGAATGCGCCGCCAGAGAGGCGGAGACGGCGAGACCCAGGTAGCGGCAATCAGGCACCTTCCTGCACCTGCCTGTGTCAGTGAGTGAGTGCAGTTAAGCCTGTCCCACATGTCATCGTTCCACTTGCAACTAGTAAGCTACCAGTTGCAAGTCGAGTCGAAACTGGGGGGTTGTTTTATTTTTTCGAGGGTAGTCAGTTGCAAGTTGTATTGGAACTCAAAGTGAGGGACCTAATATGTTGCATATGAATTGCATATCAAGTTGCAACGGAGGTTTTCATCATGCAAAACCCAAGATATGTTGCCAGTTGCAACTCAAGTTGCAACTGTCCGAATCATCGTATGCTAGTTCAGTGCTTATTTTTACGAATAATCATCATATCCTGCATCAGTTTCAATAGCAGTTTCAAGTGACCATATGTGCTACTTACAATCTCAGTTGCAACTGGGGGTACTCTTTTTTTGGTTTTTGGTTTTAGTCACTTCCAAGTTGTTTTCTGTAACTCAAAGTAAGGGATAAGTTGCATATCAAGTTGCAATTGACCGAACCATCACCTGCTACATTTGCTAGTTGAGTTCATGCTGGGGTCCTTTTTCCGCAAAACTACTTGTGCTTTATTGGTTCAGTCAGTTGCAAGTTGTGATGCAACTCAAAGTAAATGGTTGCATGAGTTGCAACTGCAGTTGCAAGTGACCTAATACTTTTTGGTAGTTGCAAATCAACTTATCTCATATGTGCTAGTTACAATTTCAATTTTATTAGGTGCGTAAATTTATTTTAGAGTCGCAAACTGATGCGGGGTGGCCTTCGGACACCTCCACCTCAAGACCGTCAAGTGCAGCCCCGCCTATCGTCGACGCTACACCATGGCCAAGGAGTCCCCCAAGTGGACCAACAACACAAACCCTCGCCATATATGTCAAGGTGAACTCCTTCCTCTCGACACTCGACCTCGTCAATACCTTGGATGGAATGCTACCTCATGCCTATCATCATTGTGTCTATAGGTGCCGACATCGACAAGGACCAAGAGAGAAGGAACTCCCATGGTGCAAGGAAGAGGAGAAGAAGAAGGAAAGAAGAGAAGAAGGAAGAGGAAGAAGAGGCGGGAGGAAGAGGCCCGGCTGGCCGGTCCAGGGACCCGGTCAGACCGGACCCACAACCGGGCCGTCCGGTCCCAGGCCCGGTCAACCGGGCGCCCAACCGGGCGCAGCTCCCTCGTACCGGACGAAGACCGGAAACTTCGCAGTTTCCCGGTTTGCGCCCGGTCGACCGGACCCATGACCGGACAACCCGGTCACAGGCCCGGTCAGACCGGACCCAAACCGGATCTGACGGGAAGGTCCCACCAAACTGCCTTAACTTATCCATTCGCGTACCTGTTCGCCCTGGCTGACCATGTGTGCCTATATAAGTAGCTGGAACCCCTCCTTAGCTCTTTAGACTTGTTTTGAACTCAAACCCTAACTTTGAGCTTAGTCTCCCTTGGGTATCATCCCTCTGTAATCAAGGCACCTTGGTTGTTGACTTAGATCTTGTTGAAGGAGATTCTAGTACTTGTTTCTCTCTCTCCTTCCCCAAGCTCTTCCTCTCCAATCCCAATCTCTCTCCGGGAATTCTACCGCGTGTCTCTTCCACGGAGATTCTATTGGCGTGGTCCATCGAGCCACGGAGGTAAGCATCGGGTGTATCGGGTTGGTGTGCGTGCGTGAGTCTCGGGGTTCCTCGTGCCCGTCGTGTTCTTCGTGTTCCTCGCGTTTTCCCATCTCCCCCTTTGGTTTCGAGGTCAATCCGCAAGATCGGGCCACACACGGGGTCTTAGACCTCATCATATGGTATCAGCAGCCTTTGGTTTCCGCGGATTTGACCCTCCACCCATCCAATTTCGTCTCTAAAAATTTTCCCCCAAAAATCCCCAAAAATAGCCCTAATTTGCCTTTTGACGGATCTGCGATTTGGTTGCGTTTTGACTGGTTTTGGTCCATGGATTTGGTGTTGGAGTGCTTGATCTACTATCTCCCCAACTTTTAGCCCCCAATTCCATCATTTCCCTTCGTTTTGGTCGATTTGGCTTGATTTCGCTCAAGAACAGGAGAGAGAAAATCTTGCCCCGCGAAATCCGGTCGACCGGGCTCCAACCGGGCCGGTGACCGGACAGCACGGCACCGGGGCCGGTCAACCGGCCGCCGGACCGGGCGCCGACCGGTCGCCAACCGGGCGCCAACCGGGCACCAACCGGGCCGGAACCCGGTCAACCGGGCTGTAGACCGGGCAGGCCGGTCCGGGGCACGGTCAACCGGGCGGAAACCGGACGCCACCTCCACCGCCACCTCCGCCAACCACCGCCACCCTCTCCGCCGCCGGCAAGCACCGCCACCCTCCCCAAACCACCGGGAAACATCACCGCGGCCCCATAACCTCCGCCGCAACCGCAAGGGCATCGACACCACCCACCACCGGCTTACCATCGCCACCGCCGCCAAGCTACTTTGACCCATTTCTTCCGCTAACTTGTGTTTGCTTGTTCCGGTTTGAGTGCCTTGTGTGTGAAACTAACCCGCAGCTCCGAAGCAAGCGGCGACATCCTCGGCACCCCGGACTTGCAACCGTACTCTTGACATCACCGCCATCATCGCAAGTTGTGTGTTCATCACCGCCTAACATCTTAGGTATAACTTGCATTCCCCTTGTAACCCCTCTTCTTTTGCGATCTATCCTATCGAGCATTGCTTATTGAGTGTTGCGAGACATTGCACGTGGCCCCGATTGTGAGGTGTGTGTGTAGTGTGGAGTCAAGCTTCTAAGCATAACTCGTGTGACAACATAGCAAGAGCGAGCTAACGCTAACATAGAGCGTGAAAAAGAAAGAAAAGCACAAAAGAGTGCAAGTGCCATCATACATACAAAAGAGTGCAAGTGCCACCATAGATACAAAAGAGTGCAAGTGCCACCAAATACAAAAAGAGAAAAAGCTTTTAAGCAAAAGAGAGAAAAGATAAGAGAGGCCGCGTGCGAATCTAGTTGTCTCTCCATTTGCAACCAAAGCTTTGCCTCTCCTTGTGTTAGTGTGACACCGAGCATCCTTACATACACTTTTCCGCTCACTTTTGGTTGCACTAACCCCGCTTATCCCGTGTGTGTGTTCCACATCTTTTCCGTGTTTATAGTGATCATCGCTTTGACATTTGATATTCTTGGACTTCACCCACTTTTGACAACATACTTGATCTTGGATTTGTCTTTTGGCTTTCCACAACACTCGCCTAACACCATATTTGCTAGCTTTTGTGTGTGGTTTTGGGTGTGTCCCCGATACACTTGATCTTGCTTTTGACTTGGTGGATTGCCTCAATACTATCTTACCTTGGTAAGAGTACGAGGTAGTCTCCTTCCACTAACATACACCATATAGATCTTGTCATGCTAACATGTATAGTGACGAAGAAGATACGGAGGAGTACACGGATCACTTCGAGGAGGATACCTCTTCAAGCACCGCGGATGTGGAGGAACATGTGGAGCTCGACACCGACTCTAGCTCCGCGAGCATCGCCGACATCTCCGACATCGAGGAGCTCGACAACGACCATGGCTCCCCAAGCATCATCGACATGGACGACATGGTGGAGCACCACTTTGAGGATGACTTCGACGAGCCCTACATCGACAATGGCTCGTCAAGCATGGACGACATGGTGGAGCAACGCCACGCCTACGACATCGACACCACGGCGGAGCCTCACCTAGTCACCTACTTGGCCAATGGAGCTACATATGAAGATAGAGGACCTCCACGATGGCACCATCTTATGGATCATCAAGAGCGTCCCCATCATGAGCGTCATCGACACACTTCTCCGAGCTCCACAAGGCGCCACCATGAGAGTGCTTATGCACATGATCATCTACGGCGAGTTCATCATATGGAGCATCAAGAGCGTCCCCAACATGTTCGTCATCGACACTCTTCTCCAAGCTCCACAAGGCGCCACAAGCACTATGCCAAGCCGCATGAGCCATCATCTAGGCATGTCAAGGATCGTCATCGACATACACCTTCTCATGATCGTCGTCGACCACCACCGTCGCATGGCTCCCATCGACATATGTCACCCCGTGATCATCGCCGACACAAGCCACCCCATGAGCGCCATCGACCAACATCTTCCACGGATCTTCGACGACACCACCCAAGCCATGGTGATGAGGCACGAAGACGAGATCCTCGACATGAAAACGACAAACACCATCATTTGGTGTCTACCACTCCGACGATGGCAAGTGCACATCGCGCATACCTTCCTCATGAGGCGACTTCCACCTCTTGTGCCACCACCACAATGGCCTCTAGCTCGTCATATGCCTATGGACTCCGATGCTACAAGTGCAAGCAACAAGGCCACCCTCCACGGGAATGTCCCAATCTCCTATGTGAGGTATGCAAGGCCAAGGGTCACATGGCATGGCAATGCACATCGACGAGCACCGACATGCTCCACTTCGACGAGCTACAAGCCCAAGCAACCAAGAAGCCTACGGCGCCAACACTTCAAGATGAAGACCTCCAAGGCCAACGCAAGGATGATGTGGATCCGAGCCTAGCTCTCCACGACACTACGGCGCCACCGATGGAGGACGACTTGGGAGGCGATGGAGTTGAGATGGTTGAGCATGGGAATTTCCCTTCAACCAAGGAGGCGCATGGAGATGAGAAAGTCGAGCCTACTCCCCTATGCTTACTTGATGAGTTGGTACCAATCCCATGTGAGCATGAGAGCCACTTAGCCCACTTGAGTGAGAGTGATAGTGAGTTGAGTGACTTCCACCCCATATGTGAGTTTGAGTGCTTCCGTTTGGAGGACATGAGTGATACACAAAGTGAGTTAAGAGAGGTAGATGATAGGTCCATGGAGGACATCGCATTTTCTAACACATTAACCTCTCCCTCGTTTGTGTCTTCTTATGTTGCACTAGGTTCCACGGTGGATGAGTTCCCGATTATGGAGACGATGTACATGGTGCATGAAGATGATGATATCTCACCATGCTTGCTCCAAGACGGACATGTCGACCACATGGATCCTCCTACTTCCACAACACCTACCTCAAATGAGTCGGCCTACAAAGGTAACAACATAGGTGTTGATGATGCCATGCGCCCACTAGTGGACATGATGACTTATGAGTGCATGCATGATCTTGATGATACATTTGCTACGTCACATGCTACTTTCATTTTCCCATGGGATACTTTGCTTGATAACATTGTTGATCATGTGGAAGTGAATGCTTGTGATACCATTACCATGCCATGCTATGAGAGTTTCAATTTTTCTACCATTGCTTGCAATATGCCGACCACTTGCTCTTTCCCATGTATTGCTTGCAATGATAATGACAAGGATGACATTAGCTTCCGCATGCTTTGCCCAAAATGCTTACACCATTCCATGATCCTTGCATCCAAGATTGTGAACAATTGCTCTTTCTTATGCTTGGTATGCAAGAATGCTTATTTCATTGTCCACGAGATGGCCCCCATAGCCTTCTCACTTTTTGATGATCATGAGTTACCACATGCCATGAATGCACCTTCTTGCCATTTGCACCATCGCCATGCATTCCATAATATCTTGATTGACACTAATGGTGATGTGCACGAGACATGGAACATCATGATGGATGATGTATTCATTTACCATGCACACACGCTTTTTGTTCTCTCTATTGTGTGTATAGGTACCCGCACGACGACTTCCACCGCCACGGAGCAGGAGCTCATGAAACGCGCAATTGAGAGCTACCCCAACAAGGACCCAACCCGCGGGAATCACACCAAAGGGTATGTTCCCACAAGCCTTCGCCCTCGCGTGTTTCCGACTTGTTTTGACGAGCTTTCGGTTTGGCCCAATTCCTCGTCACCTCTTTGGCCTCTCATGCAACATAGCTTGACACATCTTGTTGACACAATGGTTGTTGTATGTCTTGATGTTATCATCGTACACTCCGAGAATCTCAAGGACCATGTCATACATGTGAGAGACACCTTATGCGTCTTGTGCCACATGTCACTCATAAAGTTGCTCTTCTTTGGATTTCTCATTTCATCTTTGGCAATTGAAATGGATTCTTTGACACTTGAGGATACCCATACTTGGCTCACGCCAACCATACTTTCCCAAGCTAGAAGTTTCCATCTCTTTGCCATTGCACATAACAATTTTGCCCAAAATTTTGCCGCCGATACTTGCCTTTTGATTGTTCCATTTGTGTGGGACAATGCTACACCACACATTTTTGACACCTTACAACTCTTACATGCACAAATTTTTGCCCTACCACATTTTGGATACATCGACACTCTTTTGGTTCCCATGTTTGCCAAATGCCTCTTGGAGAAACGACTTGATGCTTCGTGTTTTATTGAGAGCCTCTTGTTCGCCGATCACAAAATTGGCATCCACAAGCTTTCCATTTGCAAGTTGTTTTTCCCCAAGTTCTTCTTCTACCGCGACTTTATCCCTCTACCACAACATGGGACACCCGTCATGGACTACTTCATCGATGAGGAGGAACAAGAGTCGAGGACGACTCTTCCCCAAGGGGGGGGGGAGATGATGCGGGGTGGCCTTCGGACACCTCCACCTCAAGACCGTCAAGTGCAGCCCCGCCTATCGTCGACGCTACACCATGGCCAAGGAGTCCCCCAAGTGGACCAACAACACAAACCCCCGCCATATATGTCAAGGTGAACTCCTTCCTCTCGACACTCGACCTCGTCAATACCTTGGATGGAATGCTACCTCATGCCTATCATCATTGTGTCTATAGGTGCCGACATCGACAAGGACCAAGAGAGAAGGAACTCCCATGGTGCAAGGAAGAGGAGAAGAAGAAGGAAAGAAGAGAAGAAGGAAGAGGAAGAAGAGGCGGGAGGAAGAGGCCCGGCCTGGCCGGTCCGAGACCCGGTCGGACCGGACCCACAACCGGGCCGTTCGGTCCCGAGCCCGGTCAACCGGCGCCCAACCGGGTGCGGCTCCCTCGTACCGGACGAAGACCGGAAACTTCTCAGTTTCCGGTTTGCGCCCGGTCGACCGGACCCATGACCGGACAACCCGGTCACGGAGCCCGGCCGGACCGGACCCAAACCGGATCCGACGGGAAGGTCCCACCAAACCGCCTTAACTTATCCATTCGCGTACCTGTTCGCCCTGGCTGACCATGTGTGCCTATATAAGTAGCTGGAACCCCTCCTTAGCTCTTTAGACTTGTTTTGAACTCAAACCCTAACTTTGAGCTTAGTCTCACTTGGGTATCATCCCTCTGTAATCAAGGCACCTTGGTTGTTGACTTAGATCTTGTTGAAGGAGATTCTAGTACTTGTTACTCTCTCTCCTTCCCCAAGCTCTTCCTCTCCAATCCCAATCTCTCTCCGGGGAATTCTACCGCGTGTCTCTTCCACGGAGATTCTATTGGCGTGGTCCATCGAGCCACGGAGGTAAGCATCGGGTGTATCGGGTTGGTGTGCGTGCGTGAGTCTCGGGGTTCCTCGTGCCCGTCGTGTTCTTCGTGTTCCTCGCGTTTTCCCATCTCCCCCTTTGGTTTCGAGGTCAATCCGCAAGATCGGGCCACACACGGGGTCTTAGACCTCATCACAAACTCAGTTGCAACTCAACTTGCAAGTGAAATAATACACTTCTACTCATAGAAGTAATGTTGCAAGTGAAATACTTTAACATGGTAGTTTTTGTGTTAGTGCTAATTATTCCAGTGTAGCGATGATTATATGTAGTTCTATATTTTTTGGTCTTTTCTGCAAGTGTAGTGCTGCTTTATATATGAATTATTAATGTTTATTTTCTTATTTTCAAAAATAGGATTCATCACGAGAGGTTCAGATTCTTGGGGAAAAATCTTTTAGACACAACTGTAACATGATGAACAATGAAGCAGAAGAGTTGTACAATACAAGTCTGTCACTTGGAAGTTCAAGCTCACGGTTCGGAAAAGAAAATGTTCTACAACAAAGAATACCTCAAAGGAGCAAGTATATTTGTTCACCGTTTGATGTCGACCCAAGCCCAAGGGTGCCATTACAGCCTATTGAGATGAGCATTTGGGAAGCTGTTACAACTCTGTGTGACATTGAACCACACAAATTGTATGTTGTCTTTTTTTTATAATAGTTTTTAAACCACACATATTAACTTTTTGTATTCCTAATGCTTGATTTCTTTTTCAGGTCTTGGGCAATCAACATTGATAACATTAGAGTATCCATGCTACAATTGGGGTCCTCAATGAAAGTTAATGGTTGGGTCGAAGCTTGGTTAATGAATGCTTTTTGTCGAAAATTGTTTAGGGATAATTGATACGTCCAAAACGTATCTACTTTCCCGAACACTTTTGCTATTGTTTTGCCTCTAATTTGTGTATTTTGGATACAACTAACACGGACTAACGCTGTTTTCAGCAGAATTGCTGTGGTGTCTTGTTTTTGTGCAGAAATCTAACTATCAGGAAAATCCTCGGAATTTATACGAAAGGTCCTATTTTCCCAGAATACTGACGGAGCCAGAAGGGCAAGCCAGGTGGGGGCACGAGGGCACCACACACTAGGCCGGCGCGGCCCAGGAGGGGCCCGCGCGGCCCTAGAGTGTGGCGGCCTTGGCTGGCCCCCGACGCCCTCCTTCGGACTACTTATTGCCTTCGACCTAAAAACGCACGAGAGGAAGTCGAAGTCACCAGAAACCCTCCAGAACGCCGCCACATCGCGAAACTCCGTCTCGGGAGCCAGAAGTCTCCGTTCTGGCACTCCGCCGGGACGGGGAATTGGAGGAGATCATCGCCGCCATCACCACCGACGCCTCTACATCAACCAGCCATGTTTCCCCCATCCATGTGTGAGTAATTCCCCCGCTGTAGGCTGAAGGGGATGGTAGGGATTGGATGAGATTGGTCATGTAATAGTCATAAGATTGTTAGGGCATAGTGCCTAGTATCCGTAGATGTTACTTTTATGATATTGTTGCAACTTGTTATGCTTAATGCTTGTCACTAGGGCCCGAGTGCCATGATCTCAGATCTGAACATGTTATTGATTCATGAAGATATTCGTTGTTTATGATCTTACCCGCAAGTTGTATACACATGTCGCTGTCCGGAACCAATGGCCCCGAAGTGACGAAATCGGGACAACCGGAGGGGATGGTAGTGATGTGAGGATCACATGTGTTCACGGAGTGTTAATGCTTTGCTCCGGTACTCTATTAAAAGGAGTACCTTAATATCCATTAGATTCCCTTGAGGCCCGGCTGCCACCGGCTGGTAGGACAAAAGATGTTGTGCAAGTTTCTCATTGCGAGCACGTACGACTAAATATGGAACACATGCCTATTGATTGATTAGTACTTGGATACCGTTTTATTATTATCTCGCAAATGCCCTCGCTTTGATTGTTACATGAGTTTCTCTCATCCATGCAACGCCCGTTAATCCGTCCCCGTGCCTACGGTATTTTAATCTCGCCGTTTACTATAATCACTACCGTTGTCTTTGTTACTCGCTCATCGTTATTTCACTACTCGCTATCGCTGTAAAACTGTTACTATCGATAAACTCTTGCGAGCAAGTCTGTTTCCGTGTGCAGCTGAATTGACAACTCCGCTCGTTAAGGCTTACAAGTATTCTTTGTCTCCCCTTGTGTCGAATCAATAAATTGGGTTTTACTTCCGCGAAGACTGTTGCGATCCCCTATACTTGTGGGTCATCAAGACTATTTTCTGGCGCCGTTGCCGGGGAGCATAGCTTTATTTGGAAGTTCACTTGGATTGATATTGTTCGCTGCAAATTCTCCATCATGGGTAAACCTCGCGATACTAAGGTCGCCATATTACCATCCACTACAAGAAAAGGTACAACTCGAGTACCTCTGCTGCTCTTGATTCACCATCCGTGATTGATAAACTTGTTTCACCGCCACATGCTTCACATGCTGGTACTTCTGCTGAATCTGAAAATTCTTATAATATTGATGATGCTTCTGATGTGCTTGATGATAGTGGTTCATTGGGATCTTTTCTAGATGCTACAATTGCTAGGTCTAGACAAATTGAAAATACTGAACCTCCTAATGCTACTACACCTGTTAATTCACCTGAACTTGATTATTCTAGTGATGATCCTGATGAAGATTATGTGGAACTTGATGATGATTTTATTGAAAAATGCAATGCTACTACTGATGCAAGAAAAATCAAAAATTTGCTTGTGGAACATGCTGTTAGATATAAACTGTCTCCTGATCCTAAATTTGCTACATCTCCTATAAACATTAAGGATAAAGATTATGATTTTTCTCTTGATCTATCTCATATAGCTATTGTTGAGAAAACACCCTTTTGTGGTACTGAAAAAGAAAGTGCTCGTTGAACACATGATTGAGTTATCTACTCTGAGTAGCTTGTTTTCTGATGATGTCAAGATGCGTACTTATTTTGTCGCTAAATTTTTTCCTTTCTCATTAAAGGATGATGCTAAAACTTGGTATAATAATTTGCCTCCTGGTTCTATTAGAAGTCCAACTGATTTGCGTGATGTTTTCTTTCGAAAATACTTTCCTGCTAGTTCTCAACATATTGCTTTGCAGAGAATTTATAATTTTGACTAGGAAGATGGAGAGAAATTGCCGAGGCTTGGGCGAGATTTTGTTCTCTTATTAGAGCTCGGCCTGACCATGATTTGGAAAAGCATGATTTACTAGATATATTTTATAGTGGACTAACCATTGAGTCTAGGGCATACCTGGATAGTTGTGCTGGTTGTGTTTTCAGGAAAAGAACTCCAGACGACGCTGAAGAATTATTGGCTAAAATAGGCCGGAATCATGATGATTGGACTACACCTAAACCAACCCCGACACCGATATTGAAGAAGAGGGGTTTAATTAAATTGAATGATGAAGATATGAGGGAAGCAAAGAAGTCTCTCAAGGAGAAAGGTATTAAATCTGAAGATGTGAAGAATCTACCTCCCATAGAAGATATATGTGAGATAATTCCCCCTCCATCCATGATTGAGGTAAACTCCCTTCAACGCTTTACTAGGGAAGATATTCCATATTCGAAACCTCCTGCACAATGCTTAGATGAGTTTGATAATTATATTGTTAAGCAAGAAAATTTTAATATGAGAGTAGAGAATCATTTAATGGAAAATTCTCGAGCTATTAGTGAATTGCATGATATTGTGGAGAGAACCTCCAATGATGTTAAGATGCTTGTTAAACATTTTCATATGGTTCAAACTCAAATTGATCAACTCACTAAAGTGCAAAATGACTTGTTGGGAAATAATTCTAAAGAAAAACATGCTTATGAAGTAACAACTAGAGGTGGTGTTTCTACCCAGGATCCTCTATATCCTGAGGGACATCCCAAAAGAGTTGAACAAGATTCTCAACGAACTAAAACTAGTGTTCCATCTAAGAAAAAGAAAAAGAAACACAAGAATGTTGTAGAATCCTCTGAACCTGTTAATGATCCTAATAGTATTTCTATTTCGATGCTTGAAACTGAAAGTGGTAATGAACATGATAAAGATAATGATAAGAATGATACTCCGGATAAAGAAGAGGTTGAAGAAGAACCTGAAAAGCATGCTAAAAATAAAAGGTACACTAAAGAAGATTTTATTGCTGAGAAACATGGTAATGAAAGAGAACCTTGGGTTCAAAAGCAAATTTCTTTTCCTGCTAAGAAACTAAAATCAAAGGAAGAAGAACACTATAATAAATTTTGTGATTGGATGAAACCTTTATTCTTGCAAATCCCTTTGACTGATGCTATTAAATTGCCTCCTTATTCAAAGTATATGAAAGATATTGTGTCTAACAAAAGGAAAATTCCTAATGAGGAGATTTCCACTATGCTTGCTAATTACTCTTTTAATGGTAAGGTTCCAAAGAAGCTTGGCGACCCAGGTATACCGACTATTCCTTGTTCAATTAAGAATAATTATGTTAGAACTGCTCTATGTGATTTGGGAGCGGGTGTTAGTGTTATGCCTTTCTCTCTTTATAAGAGACTTTACTTAGATAAGTTGATACCTACTGATATATCTTTGCAAATGGCTGATAAATCTACTGCTATTCCTGTTGGTATATGTGAGGATGTTCCTATTCAAGTTACTAATAACTGCTTGATATTAACTGATTCTGTTGTGTTGGAAATGCCTGAAGATGATAATATGTCCATTATTCTTGGGAGACCCTTTCTTAATACTGCAGGGGCTGTAATTGATTGCAATAAAGGAAAAGTCACTTTTAATGTTGATGATAAGGAACATACTGTCTATTTCCCCAAGAAGATTGATAGAGTATGTGGAGTTAATACTATTTCTAATGTGAGAACTATCAAAGTTGGAACTATCGATTGTCCTATATATGAGCCTAAAGAAGAATATCAAACTCTTGTGATTGGATCCATATCAATACAATTCAAGGTAACATGATTGATTTGAGGTTTATTTCTTCTTATGCTATGTAAAATTTATTTGGTGGCAAGACTTGATCAACCTTGTTAACAAATACTTTTTATATGCATAGAGGAGGTAAACAACATATCTTTCTTCCTCCATTTACTCTAGTTGCTGTAGCACTTTTGTTTTGCAAAGTTCCTTAGTTAGTTAGAGATTTCAAATTTTTTTCCTGGCCAGTAATAATAAACTTAATACCCAGAAATGTGCATTTTTCAAAGTTTTCAAAAATTCACAAAAATTATACCAGTAGTCCTATTTTTCGACGAGGCACCTGGAAACACCTGGGGATGACCAGTGGGGCACCCCAGGGTGGCACCCCACAGGCCGGCGCGGCCATCAAGGGGGGCGCGCCACCCTGGTGTGTGGGTCCCCCTTGCCCCACTTTAGCATCTCTTCCTCCCACTCTCTTCTCTCTCCCGAAAAAACTCGCACCAGGTTCTTCTCACTCGTGTTTTTACTCAAGAGCTCCAGATTTCTCGATCTCTTTGCTCAGCCCAGATTCGTCCGAAATTTGGCACATTTGCTCTCCGTATGTGACTCCTCCGATTATCCAAGTAGAATTTTGTTTGGTGGAGTATATCTTGAATATTTTGCTGCTGTAGGTAACATGTTTAGTGAGCTTGCATGCTTGTTCTAAGTGGTAGAAACTAGTTTTGATGCATGTTTAGTACTCTAGCAAGTTCCTATGGTAGTTTCCCTCAATTATATGTCACCAAATCAAATTTTATAATGTTTGTTGAAAAATTTCAGAAAAGGAAGATGGATAATTATAACTTTGGAGAAGAGTTCCAAGGGGAGACAACAAGCACGGGGAGGCCCTCGAGGTCATCCACCCGATTCAGGCAATCCTACAATGAGGATCTCATCGCACCAAGCTTCGCACCCGAGGAGGACAATGGAGTCCCTAATGCTTCATCCTTCCCATGTTATGACTTTTTGAGAAATGCAGGTTTGTTGGAAGATTTCTTGACCCTTGTAGGTAAGGAGGGTTTAACCACCTATGTCGGAGATGAGAGGGAGCAATATTACACACTTACTAAAATCTTTGTGGAGAGCTTCAAGTTCAACAATAAGCACTTTCACCCGGCAGTTTCATTCAAGATCTATGGTAAACCTATTACTATGAGGTTGGAAAATTTTTGTGCTGCACTAGGTATTGTCCCTGTAGGTACAGCAAGGAGGATCGAGGACAACCCCAAGGAATTGCTGGAGCTCTATTGAGGGATCACCAATGATGACTGTCGCACCATTCAGCGCGGCAAGATAAGAAACATTCAACTCCCCGCCATTAAGTATTTTGCTTATTACATCGGCACTAGCATTCTTGGTAGGGAGAACACTAGTAACATATCTAGTTATCACCTTGGTTTCTTAATTGCTGCACTCACTGGGGACACACCTTATCATCTTGGTGCTCTTGTTGCTCGCCGCTTGTCTAGCAAGGGGCCTATATTTGGAGGAATTATTGCTTCGCGCGTTTTAGCATATTTAGAGCTTCCTCTTGACCCTACCGATGTAAAAATAACCCCTATGAGGCTAGATATTGCTGCTATGAAGAGTCACCAATTTGTTACAGCTGACTCTAGTTTAGATAATATTGTCTATAGAATATTGTTTGCTGACGGGGAAGAGAGGGAAATCCTTTTGCCGCAACCAGATTTGTTCAGTATTGACAGGAAACCATGGTCGCGCTCTAAGGAGGAGGTGGATGAGCAATTTAAGATACAAGGCTTCCACCAGCAGCATGACTCTGAGGAGGCCGAGCCCTCCTACGACTACACGGTCACGTATCCGGGTGCTTCTTCCAACACATACCTGGAATATGATCCTTCTTCGTCATACTACGGAGACACTACTTCATGGGGACCGTGGGATTGATCTCCACTTAGGCAAAAGCCTAAGCTTGGGGGGAGGTATACCGGCATCACTCATTCTTTGCATATTATGGTTGCTGGATACTTGTACATACTTTTTAGTTTCTTTGAGTGGTTTTCTAATGAGAGGGAGATGATATTTGGGGAAGTGCTGCCTGAAAACAGATTCTGGACTGTTACTAGAAAAATTCATGCGCACAGTCAGAACGTTATTTTGAGCTGCCAATTTTTGTGCATGTTCCCCAGGTTGTTATCTAACTTTCATTAGTTTAACACTTTTCGATCTGAGCAACGGAAGATTTTTGTTAATTTCGATTTCTGTACTGCTGTCAGGTTTTGGCAGATTTCTGCCATCCTGCTTTTCTGTGTTTCTTCTAGTTTTCATTCTCTTGTTTTTGTTTTGTTTCTTTCCTAAAACACAAAAAGACCAAAAATATTTCTGTTGTTTCTCTTTACCATTTGTTATTTTGGTTTCTTGCTTTTATTTTGCTTTATTTGCTATCGTTGGTTTGCTATAAGAAAATCCAAAAAGATTTTGCTTTGTTTGCTTGTTTCCTTTTGTTCTTGTTTCCAAATTCGAAAACACCAAAAATATTTGCTGTTATTCTTTGGTTTTGTAAAGTTCTTTATGAGTTCAATGGTCTTCGGTGGCTGGAGCGTGGTTTTCATTCCATATTATTCAAGCTACACAAGTGAAAAGGCAATAATGACGATCTACGACAATCTGATTGTGGTGAGAGGCTGGTATGAAATCTATTTGTTTTCATTTTTGTACATATACTCATCCATGTGAGCATGCTTAGTTGGTTCATGTGAGGTATATGTCAATTAAGAAAGTCTAGTAGTTCACAATCTCTCATGATTAGCTCCAATGTATTAATATGGGTAGCATGTCATAAATATTTGCTTGCATTGCTTTATTCATAGATAGATATGACATTGTGGTATCCTCCTCTGAATAATTCACTTGAATCGACTTGGCACATGCTTACGCATGCATATGACTGAACAAAAGTCAATTAAGCCTCGATGATTTATTTTGCCTCGAGTTCTTGTATCACCTTTATGCATCCGTTAATTTATTTTGCCGCAAGCATGATTATGACGATTCATCGCTCTCTTGATTGTCGCTTCCCAGTCTATTGCTAGCCTTCACTTGTACTGAGCAGGAACACTGCTCGTGCTTCCAAACCCCTGAAAACCAAGTTATTCCAGAGTGTCCACCATAAATACCTATGCATGGCATTTCAAACCATTCCAAGTAAATTTTCATGTGCTACCTTTAAAACCTTCAAAAAGCTTCTCAATTTGTGTTAATGTTTTATAGCTCATGAGGAAGTATGTGGAGTTTATCTTTCGATCTTGTCATTTACTCCGGACGGACTTTCACCAATGGACTAGTGGCACATCCACTTATCCAATAATTTTGCAAAAAGAGCTGGCAACGGGGTTCCTAGCCCCAATTAATTAACTTTCATAAATTTACAAATAGACACTCCTCCATGGTATGTGATTGTTGGTCGGCACCCGAGGATTCGGTTAGCCATGGCTTGAGAAAGCAAAGGTGGGGAGGAGTGTCATCTAAATAAAACTAAAATAAAAAGGCACTCCTTCATGGTATGAGATTGCTGGCAGGCACCCGAGGATTCGGTTAGCCATGGTTTGTGAAAGCAAGGTTGGAAGGAGTGCCACCCAAAAATAAAATTTCATGGGAGCCGCTCTTGAAAGTCTGGTTGATGAGGTAGTTAGAGTACCCATTACCATTCGTTGACAACAACAAACACCTCTCAAAACAATTTTACTTCTGTCTTTATAAAAATGAAAAGCTCTAGCGCATGTTAATTCCTGCTTCCCTCAGCGAAGGGTCAATCTTTTACTTTTACATTGAGTCTCCATCCTTTCTTTGAGTACTTTCTTGAGAGCACAACTGTCATTCTTAGTGTAATATGCTTGTCTCAAAATATGATTGATTGTGGTATAACTTTGATGCTTTTATCTTTGATAATCTCTACTTCTAGTCTTTCCATGAACTTCAAAGGTGCCCGGGCATTTATGTTTTTCTGTACAAATACGGGCAAGCGAGATACCACTTTATCATATCCTTTTATGAACATTGCAATCCTGCTAATAGACATGATTCATGATGCTTATTATTAATTTGTTGGTACCTTTTCCATGATTGATATAGCTATTAGATGATTTTATTTGCTTGTATCTTATTATGAATTGCTTAGGTACTTGCCATATCATGAGAATATTTACATCATATGAGCAAATGTGTTCGTGAAAGTTCTTTTATCGCTCGCTTGTTAATCGAATTGCTTGAGGACAAGCAATAAGCTAAGCTTGGGGGAGTTGATACGTCCAAAACGTATCTACTTTCCCGAACACTTTTGCTATTGTTTTGCCTCTAATTTGTGTATTTTGGATACAACTAACACGGACTAACGCTGTTTTCAGCAGAATTGCTCTGGTGTCTTGTTTTTGTGCAGAAATCCAACTTTCAGGAAAATCCTCGGAATTTATACGAAAGGTCCTATTTTCCCAGAATACTGACGGAGCCAGAAGGGCAAGCCAGGTGGGGGCACGAGGGCCCCACACACTAGGCCGGCGCGGCCCAGGAGGGGCCCGCGCGGCCCTAGTGTGTGGCGGCCTCGGCTGGCCCCCGACGCCCTCCTTCGGACTACTTATTGCCTTCGACCTAAAAACGCACGAGAGGAAGTCGAAGTCACCAGAAACCCTCCAGAACGCCGCCACATCGCGAAACTCCATCTCGGGAGCCAGAAGTCTCCGTTCTGGCACTCCGCCGGGACGGGGAATTGGAGGAGATCATCGCCGCCATCACCACCAACACCTCTACATCAACCAGCCATGTTTCCCCCATCCATGTGTGAGTAATTCCCCCGCTGTAGGCTGAAGGGGATGGTAGGGATTGGATGAGATTGGTCATGTAATAGTCATAAGATTGTTAGGGCATAGTGCCTAGTATCCGTAGATGTTACTTTTATGATATTGTTGCAACTTGTTATGCTTAATGCTTGTCACTAGGGCCCGAGTGCCATGATCTCAGATCTGAACATGTTATTGATTCATGAAGATATTCGTTGTTTATGATCTTACCCGCAAGTTGTATACACATGTCGTTGTCCGGAACCAATGGCCCCGAAGTGACGAAATCGGGACAACCGGAGGGGATGGTAGTGATGTGAGGATCACATGTGTTCACCGTGGTGACCCCGCATACCACCGCATGTTGTAGTATGCCGCCGTTGATATAACATTCGCGAAGTACCATTCCGCAAATATTACATCCCTCGCAGTAGTACAACGTAACATAGCAGGGTCCATAACTCATTCACATATTATTACAACTAACATACACAAGTCGTCTCGGAGCTCCTCTTGGGTCCCGAGAGGATAACTCCCGGGTTCGAGGCGAACCCAACTTAGCTTACAATACCATAGTCTCATTAAACTAAACATTTATTTAATCGAGCAGCTACATGGTAAGAGTTTGTGCTGCTCGGCTACTACTACTCCTCGGATATCTCTAGGCTTGTTCTCCTCCCGAAGCCTCCCCGGATCCGTAGACGATGATGTAGTCTACGCCTTCAACACCTCCCGAGAGGTCGGGTTCTTCATAGCCGATGATCTCGGCTCCTTCATTGTTGTCGTAGTCCTCCTCCGACGATTCGTACAATCTAAGCATGGGATTTAAGAGTGGTATGAGTACGAGCGTACTCAACAAGTTCATTATAGATAAGAGGTGTGTAATGCACTAGCTACGATATTAGACCGTAAAGTCTAATACCAATGCAAGTTTTGATAAACATTTCTTCAAGAGATTGCTTTTATTTCAAAGAGCTATGTCCGTCAGCCTTCACCGGTTTACTAGAACTTCATGGAGCTCCTTTCCGGCCGCGTTCGCAGCTCCTCAATCCCGGAACGAGGAGTGACAGGTCACAGCTTCTTTACACTCGCAGAGGTGTGTTGCTTTACCCATAAGAGATCTTAACCTTGGTGCCAACCGGGCAGCTTTCCCGTCCACACTTCCTTCGGTGTGAGGCCCGGTATAAGGTCTAGCCAATCATGTTCCTCCGCTACCTCGAACACCCACCCTTTGTTGCATGCGCCGACCCTGGGTCCACGTCGGTCCCATTATTCCCGTAATTTCAGGGGTGGACCCCGACCACGACAACAATGGCTGGGCTCTTACCATACACTCCTACGCCGGTGGCTGCAACCCATCATAGACCGCATTACCGTGGGGAATTAGAATGGGATCCCCACCCTCCGGTTGTTCCGCAAGACACAACCGCTACGGCAAGCAATGCTTTACCGTGGGGAATTAGAATGGGATCCCCACCCTCCGGTTGTTCCGCCGTACACAACCGCTACTGGTAAGCGCATCCGTTGATGAACGAGAGGTGGAAACACTTTTGACTACTCCGTCCCACTCCGGATCTTATGGTTAACACGGGTATTACGGCACAAGAATCACTCGGCGACATTTGTTGTTTAATCCTAGATGGATATAAACCCGTGCAATGGAACCTCCACCATATCAACACAATCCATGGTTCCATTGCCCACCACTTAGTCATATTCATAGTTATGAAAGTAGTGGTTTTGATTTTTGTGCAATAGTGATAACCATAATACTTTGCAAGTAATTTGATAGAAATACTCAAATGACATGAGCAAGTGATGAACTTGCCTGAACACTGCAAAGTTTTGCAGTTTGAAGGTGTGGACTGACCCTTGTCCTCTGGTTCTGAAAAATAGCATCATTGTCCGATAAGGGCAATGGTTAAAGAAGCAATAATGCATGATTCCAGTTTTAGGGTTTGTTTCCCCCCCTTCCGATGTCGTTGTTATTTTATGAGAGGTTAGATACTAAGAACATCTTAGGGATACTTGATTTAGGGTAAATCCAACCTTGAAATGTTGTCAAGGTGTTTTGAAGTCCAAAGGCATTAATGGACTTATTTTTATTATTGAAAATTATATGTGTGATTTAAATGATTATTTAAATCCTCAAATTAAGACTCATTCTTAATTGTCTTCAAAAATTATCTTTGATATTTTATTTAGATAGAGAATTTTATGTTGATCTATTTGCATATTTTTAATTATTTTTTTAGAGCTATTAATGATTTTCTATGATTATTCAAAGTTTCTGCATTTTTGTGTAATTTAGGAAATGACCTAAATGCCCTTGGGCCCCACCTGTCAGGGTGGCCCAACGGGTTAGGTCGCACCCGAGCCACCCTTTGGGCTCTGGCCGGCCCATTCTTCCTCTCCCCTCTCCTCGCGCGACCGAACCCTAACCCTAACCTCGCTCGGCGACCCGCGCCGCCTCCGCCGCCGCCGCCGATTCCGGCGAGATTCGCCGGACTTGGCCCCCGCCATGGAGCGCAATCAACGCGCCACACGACGGCGGTCAATCCTATCCGCGTCGATCCGACGCGGACGACCCGCCGCTCACGATCTCGTCCCCGTCTCGGTGCTAGGGTTACGGGATCCGCTCGATCCCGCCGTTCTCGGCGCTCCCGGTGCTTGGACTCCGCCCCGGCTTCGCCGCCGTGGTGCGGTGATGCCGTGGTGCCGCCATGGCCTGGCTGGGCTTGGCGCCGCCGCGCTCTGGCGTGTGCCGCCATGGCCGCCATGGCCGTGCCTATCTGCTCGACCACGGTAAGTGCGCCTCCCTCTCTCTCTCTCTCTCACTCTCTACCATCCTTCTTCTCCATCCTCTAGCTCTGGCCACGGCTACTCCACCTCGTGGAGATGCCTGCCGTGCTGCTGCGCTGTCGCCGCGCCTAGCTAGCCGTGCTTGCCGTTGCGATGCTTGTTGTTGCTATGCGCCTGCCGCGGTGCCCTTTGCTCGTTGCTATGAATTGCTAGCTACCGCTGCTCTTTTACTCGCTTCCGTGCACCTTTGTTGTATGCTATTCTTGCTAATTTCTCAAGTGTATTCATATGGATTGCCCCGACTTGATTGCAGTAGTGCAATTCCTTGCAAGTTTGCAAGAGCCGCTGCCTTTTGGTGCAATTCAGCAGTGTTACAATTCATAGACCTCGCTCCCTTGAGCATGCCTCGTGGACTAAACAACACCATCCCTTGATGGTGTGCTTCGCATATAATTATATGTTATATTTATGATTATCTCGCTTTACTATAGTTCCCGTTCTGTGGCTGATTCACTTGTCCGACATGTATTGATGCCGTAATTGATGTCTAGCATGCCGTGGCATGCTCTTGCAAGCTTCCGGTGGTCATATGATCACCAGCTACTTGTAGAAACTATTATTTGTTGTCGGTGCCTCACCGTGATCTATTCTCGTGTTGTGTGTGTGTCACACGAGCTTGGCCTCGTGTATGCCGGTGCTTGTCCAAGCATCGTGGATGCTTGCAATGATCCATTGGATCATCTCGCTAGATCCAGAGGCATAGGTAGCTTGATTATTTCATTTATCTCGTGCAGCTCTTGTTGTTTAAATAGATAAATGATGTGAACTCGTGATACGTTGATGATCATAATGATTTAATTTGCTTGGCTAGAGGGATGCCAACACTTGTTGGGTACCCTAGCCCACTCGAACCCATCCGGGTGATGATGCAAGTACCGGCTTGGTGGTTTAATTGTTTTGGTTGGTTGAGGTGGCCTCAGCAGCCATTCTTGGTCTGCTCAGGAAGCTCCCACCATAGTTGGCTTGATGTGAATGGACAAATGCTTTCTGGGTGATCCATTTATTGGATTGCCAGTAGCTCTTGATGTTGAAATCAAAAATAGACAATGATTTTGTCTAAGTCTGATGGCTTGAATAGCTGTAGGTGCTAAGTGTGTATTTAGGCTAGCTTGTGCTCTCATCTCTCGGCCGGATTCCTTCAGCTTATGCATTGAGTGTCATAGCCGTTGTTCCCTTTAGATGATTCACCAAATGGCCTATCTCGCTCTTGCTTGCACCATATGGTTTAATAACCAGATGATGACACAACCTTGGGTATCATACCCCGTTGATCTTGTGTGCTAGATGCATATGCTTATATATGAACAAAACTCTCTCGGTTTGTTCATGATGCTTGGTATACCTCACTCCAGCTCCTAGGATTTGATGTTGATGTAGAGGGTTTGCTTCGTGTGGTTCTTGTGGATGATTTTCTTGCCCTCGCTCCTCCCGGTGAGCTTGATGCCTCTTGGTTATGTGCCGTGGTGGTGGAATTGTGTTGAACAGCAGTGGACTGCTCAAGCCGTTCTTGTGTTCTTGGTTTCCTCGATGAACTTACCCAAGGCAATCCCGTCGATGGATTGACTAGGGTTTACCGTGGAGGTTTTATATGGTCTCCTCGCTCCTTCTCTCGGTCGACAGCAAGCCCCGGCAACCTCGTTGGTGACTCACCACCGTGTGTGTGTGGTGTGCCGCATGCACACCGCCGTGTGAGCAGCCTAGCCGTGTGTGTGTGCAAATTCATGGTACCCGGCTTGTGTCTTGGTCGTGAGATGATCAGCCTCGGCAGAGCTGATCCATATCTACTCAATTTCATTATTCTTTTAACCTCGCCAAGTGGTTTTACCACTTGGCATAACTTCTCTTTTGTTGTGTTTATGTGCAGTGGACAATCTGTGGCTCCATTGATCATGAAGATCATCAAGTTAATGAAGTTTAGCTTGTAGTGTTTAGGATAGATCCTTGATTTGTAATTTTCCTTTTCTTTTCTTTTTCTATTTTTGTCCAATTCTTGTAATATGTTGTAATGTTCATATTTTATTCTGGATATTGTAAAAACAATGTATCTTGTGTGAATATCAATAAAGCTCCAATTTTTCTCTATTGAGCTTTATATATTAATTGTTCTATTTATATCTTGATTATTAAAGATTGTTTATTAAATTATCTCAAGTTTGAATTATGAGATAATAACTTGATGTTTGAATTTGAAATTCAAATTCAAATTTGGTTTGAGCTTGATCAACCATCTTAACTTAGAATTCAATCATGCAACTTAAATTGGTGATTCAAACTCTCCCTCTCAACTCAAAACCCTAATCTAGTTAAGTGAGATGCAAGTTTGTCGCACCTCGAAACCCTAACCCCGTAAGGTGTCGAGAGAGAAACTTGTTCCCCTTCGATGCAGCTTTTGTTTAAAAGCGCGAAATTTCCCTGAATTTGCTATGCAATGCACATCCCTTTCTAAAATCTACCCCTCGATCGTCTCTAAACCCGGGACATTACAGCCTTTCCCCTTAAAGAAAACTTCGTCCCGAAGTTGTGGTTGTAATACCCGAACAGCTCGGGGTATGTTTTCCTCAGGTCTTCCTCTTTTTCCCGGTGGCTTCCTCTCGGGATGATGCTTCCATTGTATCTTGCAATACTTGATCGCCTTATTTCTGAGTTGTTTCCAGCTTTCCTCAAGAATCTTGGTCGGCTTCTCGATATATGTTAAGTCCGGTTGTAACTCCAGCTCATCATGTGATATTGGTTCATCTGGGGCCTTCAAACACTTTCTGAGTTGTGACACATGAAATACATTATGAACTTGTGCTAACCTTCCAGGTAGATCCAATTCAAAGGCTAAACCTCGATTCTGACTCAGTATCTTGAAGGGTCCTATGTATCTAGGGCTCAACTTTCCTTTTACTCCGAATCTCTGAAGTCCTTTCATCGGGCTTACCTTAAGATATACCATGTCTCCAACTTGTGGCTCCCAAGTTCTCCTCTTCTGATCTGCGTAACTCTTTTGCCGACTTTGGGCTATCTTGAGCCTGTCTCTGATAATGTCAATGATTTGTTGTTTTTCCTTGACATAATCAGGGTTGAACTCTTTGCTTGCTCCGGCTTCATACCAACATATCGGTGATCTACACTTCCTTCCATAGAGAGCTTCAAATGGTGCCATCTTGATGCTGCTTTGATAGCTATTATTGTATGAAAACTCGCTAGTGGCAAGTGTTCCTCCCATGATCCTCCGAAGTCTAGGGCACATGCCCTAAGCATATCTTCTAAGATCTGATTGGTTCTCTCGGTTTGTCCACCGGTCTCGTGGATGATAAGCGGTACTATAGTCCAACTTGGATCCCAAAGCTTCGTGAAGTTGCTTCCAAAATGCTGATGTGAACACGGATCCTCGATCCGATACTATCTTCTTAGGTACTCCATGCTTACTCACGATCTCCTTGATGTAAAGATCAATGAGTTTCTCTCCTTTGTCCCGCTGATTTACCGCTAAGAAGTGGGCGCTCTTCGTCAACCGGTCCACGATTACCCATATCATGTCCTTCTTTTTATTAGTCATGGGTAGTCCGGTGATGAAATCCATCCCTATTTCTTCCCATTTCCACTCGGAATAGGTAAAGGTTGTAACTTCCCCGCCGGACTCGGTGTTCCGCCTTCACTCTCGCGGTGTATGGCATTCCGCCACATATTGTGCTATCTCCCTCTTCATGTTATTCCACCGTAATAGTTCTTTTAGGTCCATGTACATCTTTGTACTTCCTGATGTATGGAATATGGGGTTTGATGAGCTTCTCGGAGTATTACTTCCTTAATTTCAGCAATATCCGGAACGCAAATCCTCTTCTCGGAACCATAATGATCCAGCATTCTCCACGATGAAATTCTCGATGGTCTTCCCTCATCTATTCTTCTCATCTCCTCCACAATGAATGGATCGTCCAGCTTGACCCATCATTATCTCATTCTTCAAGTTGACATTCAACTCATCGGCTACTTGCAACGCCGATAATCCTTCATGGGCTTCCTTCTCCCAAAGTTGTATTTGGGCTTGGCTTATTTCCTTCCTCAACTCCGGTGATATTTCTTGTTCCACTCCTCCGGTACTCTTTCTACTCAGTGGCGTCCGCTACAACATTAGCCTTCCCTCGGTGTGTAATTGATTGTCGATCATAATCCTTAATCAATTCTAGCCATCTTTTCTCGTCTCATGTTGAGTTCCTTCCGAGTGAAGAAATATTTGAGGCTTTTATGATCCGTATAGAGCTCACACTTAGCTCCATAGAGAAAATGTCTCCAAGTTTTGAGTGCAAATACGATCGCCGCTAATTCCAAGTCATGTGTTGGATAGTTTACTTCATGAGGTCTCGAGTTGCCTCGATCCATAGGATATCACTTTCCGATCTTGCATGAGTACGCAACCCAATCCATGTTTGGATGCGTCACAAGACACGCTGTAATCCTTGCCAACTTCCGGAACCGCTAACACCGGTGCCGTGGTGAGTTTCTCTTTCAGAGTTTGAAAACTCTTCTCACACTCCTCCGACCACACGAATGGTGTGTTCTTCCTTAACAACTTTGTCATTGGTCCCGCTATCTTGGAGAATCCTTCAATGAATCTCCGATAATATCCTCGCCATTCCTAGGAATCCTCGGATCTCCTTGACAGCCTTGGGTGCTTCCCATTCTAGAACCGCCGCTACCTTGCTCGGGTTGACAGCGATTCCATCTTTGCTAATGACATGACCAAGAAATTCCACTTGATCTAGCCAAAATTCACACTTGCTGAGTTTGGCATAGAGTTGGTGTTCCCTTAGTGTTTGCAACACTAACCTCAAATGTTCGGCATGTTCTGCCTTGTTCTTGGAATATATCAAGATATCATCGATGAATACGATGACAAACTTGTCTAGATATGGCATGAAGATCTTATTCATGAGATTCATGAATATTGCTGGGGCATTGGTTAATCCAAAAGGTACTACAAGATATTCATGATGTCCGTACCTTGAAACAAAGGCTGTTTTCGAACGTCTTCCTTCTTGATCTTAATCTCGGTGATAACCGGATCTTAGATCAATCTTGGAAAAGACTCCCGCGCCTCTAACTTGATCAAATAGATCTTGTATTCTTGGAAGTGGATACTTGTTCTTGATTGTGACGTTGTTGAGATTCCTGTAGTCTCCGCACATCCTTCTTCCTCCATCTCTTTTATCCACGAAGATCACAGGTGATCCCCATGGTGAAACACTCTCTTGAATGAATCCCTTTTGTTCCAAGTCATCCAATTGCTCCTTAAGCTCTTTCAACTCCTTAGGCCCCATCTTATATGGTGCTTTGGCAATCGGTGCTGTTCCTGGAATTAGGTCGATAGTGAATTCTATCTCCCTATCTCGGTGGCATACTGGTAATTCCGCAGAAACACATCCCTGAATTCATTTACTACAGTGTATATCCTCTAACTTCACCTCCTTCATGCTATTCAGCTTGTAGCTCAACTTCAATCCGTGTATGTTTGTCGCCTTGGTAGATCATTCTACTTCCATCTGGGCTTTTCAACGATACCGTCTTGTTCACACAGCCGATCAATGCTCCATTAGCTTCCAACCAGCTTCATACCAAGAATGACATCAATGTCCTTCATCGGTAAAATGAACAAGTCCGCGTCAAACGCGCACTTATTGATCATAATGACTTGTTTTTGTTTGGCATGGGTTACTACTATCGTTCCCCCACGTAAAGTATGGTTATGGGTGTATCTAACTTAGTGCAACTAATCCCATGTTTGATGATGAATTGTTGAGAAATGAATGATGTAGTTGCACCAGCATCAAAAAGTACTTTGCCAGGATGAGTGAGTATCCGGAGCGTACCTATCACCGCCCGGTCGAGTTGACCACCTCCTCCAGACCGGTACAATTCAGCTTGCCGAAGGGCTTCTTATTCTTCCAGCTTCCCTCCGTGTTTCCTCGATTTCCTCCTCCTCCGCATTGACCTCCTCCACGTGTTTCTCTTTGGGCAGTCCTTCAAGCATGTGCCCCTCCCCGGCGACAACCAAAGCAAATAATCTTTGGCTTCTTACAGATCCTTGGCAACATGCCCCGTGAATCCACAGACTTCCGCAAACTATTTGATTTGCGACCTGAATGCTCGATTCTTCCTACTGCCGTAGTAGTTGCTGTTGTTGTTGTTGTTGTTGTATCTGGGCTTGAAACTCAAGCTGGTATTAGGCTTGTTACTAACAAACCTCTTAGGCTCATACTTGGCCTTCTTCCTCTTCTCTTCTTGCAGTTGTTTGAAGTCATCTTCAAGAGTGATGGCCGCATCCACCAACTCTTGGAATTCCGTTGCTCTCATCATCCGCAGCTGTACCTTGAACTGGGGACTTAACCCCCTCAGAAATCTCTTTTTCTTCTTGTCCTCGGTATTGACTTCCTCAACCGCGTACCGGGACAGCTTTGAAAACTCCCTGACATAGGTCAGGATTGCCTTGTCCTTCTGCTCGAGACTCTCGAACTCTCGACGCTTCAGTTCCACAATACTTTCAGGGACATTGGATTCCCCGAACTTCCTTGCGAACTCCTCCCGTGTAAATACCTTTCCCGCCGGATACACGGCTACAATGTTGTCCCACCATGATGCGGCAGGTCCACATAACAGTATGGGTAGCATATCTAACCTTCTCTTGGTCATTGCATCCAACGTTGTTGAGCTTGCGCTCGCATCCATCAGCCAATCTTCCGCGTCCATAGGCTCTGGCGCGTATGCGAAAGATATCGGCTTGGTGTTTTGGAAGTCTCGCTAATGTGACTCCCCGGTTCTCGTGTCTCTCCACCCTATTCTCGCCGCATCGGATCCCGAAGGAATTTGTTCTCGCAGCTCCAGTGTTACACGCCGCCTCTCTTCCGCCGCCTGCATGTACCGGATAAAGTTCTCGCCGAGTCATGGGTGGTGGTGGTGGTGGAAATCGATCTCCGGCTGCACCCTCAGCCTCTTCCTTTTCTTTTGCTTCGCGCTCCATGCGCTCGTGCTTCGCCTCGTTTCCTAACGTTCCCGACATAATCCCCCTAGTTCTCGCAACACAAGATGATACTCATAATTACTCCATGCGCAAGTTTTCTCGAGCTCAACATTGTGCACGTAACTAGTCACGCAATGGAAATCAAGAAGCAAATCCAAATCATACAAAACATATACCATATATTTACATACATAAGTGGTCTTATTACATAACTCAAGTCGATGTGAGTATGCAAACTCACTTATTAAAGTATATGTACAAATTTATACAAATATTACAAACTATAATACACGTGGTACTTGTGTATTATAGCCACGCCTCCCTTGGTGGACTTCTAATCGTTCTTCACTCCCGGTACATTCCAGGCTTCCATCCGGCCGAACGTGTCGTCCTCCCGATAGACCCCGGAACATAAGGTCTCCCCGTTGGCTTGTAATCCGAGTCGGATGATGATCCTAAGGAGAAATCGGTGTTCACAAACCGATCGTTGAGTGCATCATAATCCACCCATCGGGTGTACTCTCCCGTAGCCCCACCATAAGGGTTACCAAAACCCATACCCGACTCAACCCGTGTCTGGATATCCTCCATCCACTCCTTCATTACTAGGATAGCTCTGGTTCCGGGTTGTTGCGTCATCATTCATCTCTCCATCATAATACTCGCAGTACTATGGGTTCCCGTATCATCTCCCCAACGCCAACCCCCGGAATTCTCGATTGGAGTCTCTGAACGCTGATTGTTTCCGGATTCCTCGCCGCCTTCGTATCCCCCATAGGAACTACCCGTATAGTTCCCGGTGTAACAGGTGTAGGTTCACGTGCAAGTGGATCAAAACCGATGTAGTCACCAGCCTGAATAAACCGGTGTGTGTACCACATTCTCCATAGGTTCTTTGCCCCTACTCTCCTCCTTGGGTTCAATGAACTCCTCAAGCATCGTATCAATAGCTCCTATCGATGATGATTCAACCGAAAGAGTAATGATATGAAGTTACGACTGTTATCCATGTATTTGGCTGCTTCGGCTGGTTTACTTTTGGCATATTTGAAATGGTTCAAGCATGGGATCATTGTCCTCCTCCATATGAGGAATGTGGGTGAATTCGGAACCCATAAGCGCTTTCGTCTTATGCTCCCGAATGTCGGTTATGGCTCTCATAACAGCTATATGGTAGGCTGTATTGGTTGTCCTCGCTTCCCCAGCTGGCATGACTACGCTCATTCCCAAAGATTCGGGAAGTCGCAGTCCTACTCTGCACTTGGCCAACACCGGACCATCATAAAACATGTACTTCTTTACTGGAATCTGGGGATCGCACCCAAATTCTAGTAACATGGCTCGTAGGATATCTGCCAGTCCTCCTTGGTACTCGTTCAGTGTGGAATCCATAACTTTCACGTTTCTTCCCGGTCGTGAACTTGCCATGTTGGCTGTAGAAATAGAAAGATTATGAGATTAGTAATAATGCATCATAATAGAGATAATAAAGAATTATCGCACTAAAAGATATGGTTGTTGTATTCTCAATTGAATATACACCATATTTTTAGAGAACTCTTTACTAATCCTATTTGACTCCTAACGTTTTAGTCCCATTTACTAGGTTCCAACCTAAGGTCAAAGCTTTTGCTCTGATACCAACTGTGGTGACCCTGCATACCACTGCATGTTGTAGTATGCCGGTCGTTGATATAACATTCGCGAAGTACCATTCCGCAAATATTACATCCCTCGTAGTAGTACAACAGTAACATAGCAGGGTCCATAACTCATTCACATATTATTACAACTAACATACACAAGTCGTCTCTGAGCTCCTCTTGGGTCCCGAGAGGATAACTCCCGGGTTCGAGGCGAACCCAACTTAGCTTACAATACCATAGTCTCATTAAACTAAACATTTATTTAATCGAGCAGCTACATGGTAAGAGTTTGTGCTGCTCGGCTACTACTACTCCTCGATATCTCTAGGCTTGTTCTCCTCCCGAAGCCTCCCCGGATCCGTAGACGATGATGTAGTCTACGCCTTCAACACCTCCCGAGAGGTCAGGTTCTTCATAGCCGATGATCTCGGCTCCTTCATTGTTGTCGTAGTCCTCCTCCGGACGATTCGCACAATCTAAGCATGGGATTTAAGAGTGGTATGAGTACGAGCGTACTCAACAAGTTCATTATAGATAAGAGGTGTTTAATGCACTAGCTACGATATTAGACCAGTAAAGTCTAATACCAATGCAAGTTTTGATAAACATTTCTTCAAGAGATTGCTTTTATTTCAAAGAGCTATGTCCGTCAGCCTTCACCGGTTTACTAGAACTTCATGGAGCTCCTTTCCGGCCGCGTTCGCAGTTCCTCAATCCCGGAACAGGGAGTGACAGGTCACAGCTCTTTACACTCTGCAGAGGTGTGTTGCTTTACCCATAAGAGATCTTAACCTTGGTGCCAACCGGGCAGCTTTCCCGTCCACACTTCCTTCGTGTGAGGCCCGGTATAAGGTCTAGCCAATCATGTTCCTCTGCTACCTCGAACACCCACCCTTTGTTGCATGCGCCGACCCCGGGTCCACGTCGGTCCCATTATTCCCGTAATTTCAGTGGTGGACCCCGACCACGACAACAAGCTGCCGGGCTCTTACCATACACTCCTACGCCGGTGGCTGCAACCCATCATAGACCGCATTACCGTGGGGAATTAGAATGGGATCCCCACCCTCCGGTTGTTCCGCAAGACACAACTCGCTACGGCAAGCAATGCTTTACCGTGGGGAATTAGAATGGGATCCCCACCCTCCGGTTGTTCCGCCGTACACAACCGCTACGGTAAGCGCATCCGTTGATGAACGAGAGGTGGAAACACTTTTGACTACTCCGTCCCACTCCGGATCTTATGGTTAACACGGGTATTACGGCACAAGAATCACTCGGCGACATTTGTTGTTTAATCCTAGATGGATATAAACCCGTGCAATGGAACCTCCACCATATCAACACAATCCATGGTTCCATTGCCCACCACTTAGTCATATTCATAGTTATGAAAGTAGTGGTTTTGATTTTTGTGCAATAGTGATAACCATAATACTTTGCAAGTAATTTGATAGAAATACTCAAATGACATGAGCAAGTGATGAACTTGCCCGAACACCGCAAAGTTTTGCAGCTTGAAGGTGTGGACTCGACCCTTGTCCTCTCGGTTCTGAAAAATAGCATCATTGTCCGATAAGGGCAATGGTTAAAGAAGCAATAATGCATGATTCCAGTTTTAGGGTTTGTTTCCCCCTTCCGATGTCGTTGTTATTTTATGAGAGGTTAGATACTAAGAACATCTTAGGGATACTTGATTTAGGGTAAATCCAACCTTGAAATGTTGTCAAGGTGTTTTGAAGTCCAAAGGCATTAATGGACTTATTTTTATTATTGAAAATTATATGTGTGATTTAAATGATTATTTAAATCCTCAAATTAAGACTCATTCTTAATTGTCTTCAAAAATTATCTTTGATATTTTATTTAGATAGAGAATTTTATGTTGATCTATTTGCATATTTTTAATTATTTTTTTAGAGCTATTAATAATTTTCTATGATTATTCAAAGTTTCTGCATTTTTTTGTAATTTAGGAAATGACCTAAATGCCCTTGGGCCCCACCCGTCAGGGTGGCCCAACGGGTTAGGTCGCACCCGAGCCACCCTTTGGGCTCTGGCCGGCCCATTCTTCCTCTCCCCTCTCCTCGCTCGACTGAACCCTAACCCTATCCTGCTCTGGCGACCCGCGTCGCCTCCGCCGTCGCCGCTCGATTCCGGCGAGATTCGCCGGACTTGGCCCCCGCCATGGAGCGCAATCAACGCGCCACACGACGGCGGTCAATGCTATCCGCGTCGATCTGACGCGGCGACCCGCTGCTCACGATCTCGTCCTCGTCTGGTGCTAGGGTTACGGGATCCGCTCGATCCCGCCGTTCCTGGCGCTCCTGGTGCTTGGACTCCGCCCTGGCTTCGCCGCCGTGGTGCGGTGATGCCGTGGTGCCGCCATGGCCTCGGCCGGGCTTGGCGCCGCCGCGCTCTGGCGTGTGCCGCCATGGCCACCATGGCCGTGCCTATCTGCTCGACCACGGTAAGTGCGCCTCCCTCTCTCTCTCTCTCTCTCTCTACCGTCCTTCTTCTCCATCCTCTAGCTCTGGCCACGGCTACTCCACCTCGTGGAGATGCCTGCCGTGCTGCTGCGCTGCTGCTGCGCCTAGCTAGCCGTGCTTGCCGTTGTGATGCTTGCCGTTGCTATGCGCTCGCTCGCGGTGCCCTTTGCTCGTTGCTATGAATTGCTAGCTACTCGTCTGCTCTTTTACTCGCTTTCTGTGCACCTTTGTTGTATGCTATTCTTGTTAATTTCTCAAGTGTATTCATATGGATTGCCCTGACTTGATTGCAGTATGCAATTCCTTGCAAGTTTGCAAGAGCCAGTGCCTTTTGGTGCAATTCAGTGTGTTACAATTCATAGACCTGCTCCCTTGAGCATGCCTGTGGGCTAAACAACACCATCCCTTGATGGTGTGCTTCTGCATATAATTATATGTTATATTTATGATTATCTGCTTTACTATAGTTCCTGTTCTGTGGCTGATTCACTTGTCTGACATGTATTGATGCTGTAATTGATGTCTAGCATGCTGTGGCATGCTCTTGCAAGCTTCTGGTGGTCATATGATCACCAGTTACTTGTAGAAACTATTATTTGTTGTCAGTGCCTCACTGTGATCTATTCTGTGTTGTGTGTGTGTCACACAGGCTTGGCCTGTGTATGCTGGTGCTTGCCCAAGCATCATTGGATGCTTGCAATGATCCATTGAATCATCTGCTAGATCCAGTGCATAGGTAACTTGATTGTTTCATTTATCTGTGCAGTTCTTGTTGTTTAAATAGATAAATGATGTGAACTGTGATACAGTGATGATCATAATGATTTAATTTGCTTGGCTAGAGGGATGCCAACACTTGTTGGGTACCCTAGCCCACTCTGAACCCATCTGGGTGATGATGCAAGTACTGGCTTGGTGGTTTAATTGTTTTGGTTGGTTGAGGTGGCCTCAGCAGCCATTCTTGGCTGCTCAGGAAGCTCCCACCATAGTTGGCTTGATGTGAATGGACAAATGCTTTCTGGGTGATCCATTTATTGGATTGCCAGTAGCTCTTGATGTTGAAATCAAAAATAGACAATGATTTTGTCTAAGTCTGATGGCTTGAATAGCTGTAGGTGCTAAGTGTGTATTTAGGCTAGCTTGTGCTCTCATCTCCGGCCGGATTCCTTCGCTTATGCATTGAGTGTCATAGCTGTTGTTCCCTTTAGATGATTCACCAATGGCCTATCTCGCTCTTGCTTGCACCATATGGTTTAATAACCAGCATGATGACACAACCTTGGGTATCATACCCCGTTGATCTTGTGTGCTAGATGCATATGCTTATATATGAACAAAACTCTCTGGTTTGTTCATGATGCTTGGTATACCTCACTCCAGCCTCCTAGGATTTGATGTTGATGTAGAGGGTTTGCTTCGTGTGGTTCTTGTGGATGATTTTCTTGCCCTGCTCCTCCTGGTGAGCTTGATGCCCCTTGGTTATGTGCTGTGGTGGTGGAATTGTGTTGAACAGCAGTGACTGTTCAAGCTGTTCTTGTGTTCTTGGTTTCCTGATGAACTTACCCAGTACAATCCTGTCGATGGATTGACTAGGTTTTACTATGGAGGTTTTATATGGTCTCCTCGCTCCTTCTCTCGGTCGACAAGCAAGCCCCGGCAACCTGTTGGTGACTCACCGACCGTGTGTGTGTGTGGTGTGCTGCATGCACACCGCCGTGTGAGCAGCCTAGCCGTGTGTGTGTGCAAATTCATGGTACCCGGCTTGTGTCTTGGTTGTGAGATGATCAGCTCGGCAGAGCTGATCCATATCTACTCAATTTCATTATTCTTCTAACCTCGCCAAGTGGTTTTACCACTTGGCATAACTTCTCTTTTGTTGTGTTTATGTGCAGGGACAATCTGTGGCTCCATTGATCATGAAGATCATCAAGTTAATGAAGTTTAGCTTGTAGTGTTTAGGATAGATCCTTGATTTGTAATTTTTCCTTTTCTTTTCTTTTTCTATTTTCATCCAATTCTTGTAATATGTTGTAATGTTCATATTTTATTCTGGATATTGTAAAAACAATGTATCTTGTGTGAATATCAATAAAGCTCCAATTTTTCTCTATTGAGCTTTATATATTAATTGTTCTATTTATATCTTGATTATTAAAGATTGTTTATTAAGTTATCTCAAGTTTGAATTATGAGATAATAACTTGATGTTTGAATTTGAAATTCAAATTCAAATTTGGTTTGAGCTTGATCAACCATCTTAACTTAGAATTCAATCATGCAACTTAAATTGGTGATTCAAACTCTCCCCTCTCAACTCAAAACCCTAATCTAGTTAAGTGAGATGCAAGTTTGTCGCACCCTCGAAACCCTAACCCTGTAAGGTGTCGAGAGAGAAATTTGCTCCCCTTCGATGCAGTTTTTGTTTAAAAGCGCGAAATTTCCCCAGAATTTGCTATGCAATGCACATCCTTTTCTAAAATCTACCCCTCGATCGTCTCTAAACCTGGGACATTACATTCACGGAGTGTTAATGCTTTGCTCCGGTACTCTATTAAAAGGAGTACCTTAATATCCAGTAGATTCCCTTGAGGCCCGGCTGCCACCGGCTGGTAGGACAAAAGATGTTGTGCAAGTTTCTCATTGCGAGCACGTACGACTAAATATGGAACACATGCCTATTGATTGATTAGTACTTGGATACCGTTTTATTATTATCTCGCAAATGCCCTCGCTTTGATTGTTACATGAGTTTCTCTCATCCATGCAACGCCCGTTAATCCGTCCATGTGCCTACGATATTTTAATCCCGTTGTTTACTATAATCACTACTCGCTGTCTTTGTTACTCGCTACTCGTTATTTCACTATCGCTATCTGCTATAAAACTGTTACTACTCGATAAACTCTTGCGAGCAAGTCCGTTTCCAGTGCAGCTGAATTGACAACTCCGCTGTTAAGGCTTACAAGTATTCTTTGTCTCCCCTTGTGTCGAATCAATAAATTGGGTTTTACTTCCCGCGAAGACTGTTGCGATCCCCTATACTTGTTGGTCATCAATAATCATCCAAGAAGAACGAACAAACATTTTTTCTTCAACACTACTTCTGTAAGAGCTTTTGTTGTCAGTTATTCTGGTTTAGATAAATTCCATTAACCGTACGAAAGTATTTTTAATTTCTGTGTTCTTCCTATGATAGGATTATCTCCTTGAGAAATGGAAAAACGAAGAAACAAGGATCATATGGAAGCAGAGATCAATCGAGTCATTCATATTGTCAAACAAAGCTAGAGCCTTACACTTGTCTCATGGCGTATTGTTTCTTTTGTCTCTACTTTCTTTTATTTTGTCTTTTCATGAAGTACTTTCGAATTAAGCATAACTCAATACTATTATTTGTTTTTTGTTTTTACAGTTGTACTTCCCCTCTTTATTTGATGAACACTGGTTTGTTTTCATGGTTGACATCAAGTACCGCAATTTCATATTCCTTGATGCTTTCTATAGTCAAGAGAGTAGTTATCAGAAGAAGGTTTCAAAGTTGCTGGTAATATGACTTATCTATTGTTGTGTTTTATGTCTTCCCCTTTTGTGAAATAATTTTTGTTGCGTTTTATAACTAAAAATTATTGTCTGTACTCAGATTAAAAACTTCAAAAACACATGGAACGAGGCGGGTCTTAGGAATATGAATTTTCAAACTTATGGGATAGCATATCCTAATGTTCCAAAACAGAAGACTGGGAATGTGTATTACACTTGTGACTATTGTCTTTCTCTTCAATTTATATTTTAAATAGATTCTAGTTTTAACAATGATTTTCTTACATTATTTTTATTTCTCTCTGTAGTAATGATTGTGGAATATTTAGCATGAAGTACCTGGAACGTTTTTGTGCTAGAAATCCTGCTCAGTGCATGTTCTCTCATTTGGATATCCCTGCATTTCGTGTTAAATACGCACATGACATTCTCATGAGTGATCACAATGTTGAGTATGAAGCAAAATTCTTAGCTTCTGGTTTTAAAAGGTACTACAGTATTAAGATCATTCAATTTTTGTAAGATGCAAACATTGTTTTGTAGCTAACATTTTTTTTTGTATTTTTGGTTTTAACAGCTCCGAAGATGATCAAAGGCTTGGATGAAAGCATTAATTTGAAATCAAGTTTGCAATGAAAATTCATCATGAAGATGACGCCAAATGAAAGACATAAACAAGGATTATAGCTAGTTGTCTTTTATTTTTTCCTTTTTATGTTTTGTAATGGCAAGTGACAGATATTGTTTGCGTATCATTTTCCCAAAGACCAAAGATTGTTGTGTGACAACAGATTATTGGATTATGTTTTGCATCTTCTTTTATTTGTTATTTGCTCTATAGTATTTTCTTCTTCTTCATACCTGTCCAAGTATAAGTTTTAAATAGGCTTCCAAGTACAGATATTTTTTCCACACCAGTGATTCCCCTTCTTTGGTCAATTTTATGCCATTTCCTTTGTCGACAGTGTATTTTGTCAACAGTATAACCACTCTACGGTTTTGTAAGGTACAGTAAATTTTTCCGGGCTTCAATTCTCTTTCCGTTTTCCTCCTTTCCTTTTAGTCAACCACAATTTTTGCTTCCTGACACGTGTTTGGATGACTTATAACTTAAAATGTTGTTTTTGTAGGCTTCAGATATCTAATAAGCTAAGTAAACAGGAAGAGTCCTTGTGTCTTATCTAAATATCAGGTACGCCCACTTATAGTTTCTGAAGAAGTTCATTTTCGTGCTTATAATTTTTTGTATAATATCTATGTTATGAAATACTTTGCAAAGTATACTCAACTCAGAATTCATAGAGCATGATAATAAAATAATCTCAGTACTGTAGATAGAAATGTTTGTATCTCACTTTAAATTACATAGTACTTTGTATAAATTACATAATGATCAAACTTATTAGTACAAGGAAGCAGTCATAGTTCATGGCACTGCTGAACAATCTTCATGACTTGGATTAAAAAAATAATCATAGGCATGGGCTTTTGTTCTTTCCCGTCTTCTTCGCTTGGCTTTTTCCCGTCTTCTTCGCTTGGCTTTTTCTCTGGTTCGGCTTCATAGCATCAGCTTTACCTGTAGGAAAATGTGAAGATCAAAGAATTAATGGAAAATGCTATTATTTTTGTAAGCACAACCTTTTATGTACACAAAGATTAATGGAATATTAAAACAATCACACATACCAACAGTATTCTTCTTCTTGTTTCTCTCTTTGTTCTCAAAACAACTCTTTGGTAGGTGTTTGGAAGTGCAGGTTGCTATGTTGTTTGCATGAGAGCCACAGTGGCTGCAAGTTATTTGGTTTGTGGACAGTAGCTCTTCAACAAATGTTTTTTGCCTTTTTGAACTTTCCGGGCGGCCTTTTGATGGTACAACATCGGGATCTTGTAGGAAGTCAGGGAAACCATCTTTATGCGGTTCAAAATGGGTTTTAGCAGGCTGTTTGCCTTGCTGTTTTTTCTGAGTTTCTTCAATGTCATCTTCTCTAGTCATCTCATCAAGTCTGTCTTCCATCTTCTTTATTTCCTCCAGCACAAATGAGTATTTTCGATCACTGATAGATCCTTCAGAAGCAATGTTGTTCAATTTTCGAGATAGAACACAATATCTTAGATGTTTGTTGCTTGTTGTTTCATCATTTGGCATGTCCTGGTTTTCCCTTCTTATTTTTCTATCTTTTGGCTTCCACCGGTTGATGTAGTATTTTTCAGGTAGCTCCGAAATGTTAAGATGCACAAGGACCCTTAGTATGTGTGCACATACTATTCCATCCTTCTCGAATTTGCAGCATATGCAGGCAAAATCTTGTTGTGGAAGGTTTACTGAAACAAGGTATCTCCTCGACCTGAATTCTTGTAGCTGAAGCATCGGTGTCTTGTAGACCTCATATCTCACAAACTTTTCAACCTCTTGAATATGCAATTTCGTCGTGAACTTGATTTGCTTTTGAAACCTATAGAAAATCTTACGGTTGTACATTCGGCCAGCTTGAAGTTCAAGCTCAGTGCCCACCCAATAGTCAGGATCTGTTGTTCTTGTTACTGAATCTTGTTCTCTTTCCAATTCTTCAATATTTTCTGATATTTTCTGGTACTCTCCCAAGAAACTGATGACACTATATGTAGATCCCACATTGTCCTTGAAGATTGCATTAGTGCCTTCGCTTCTAGCAGTGGAATGAATGAATGGTAAAAAGTTATGCTTGTAGTACACAGGCACAAATTTATCTCTATTTTTCCACATAATTCCCAAGTACTTGAGGTGACCTACATTGTATCTGTCTATCATTTCTGGCCATAACTGCTCGAATTCAGCAATTGTTAGCGAGTTTCGTAGAATATCAGAGAAATCTGCATGTAGGTTTGGTATTCTTCCAAAACTTCCTCCGCACTTTTCTTCTGATTTTCTCTTGATATGGAAAAAGCAGTTTCTGTGACAACTGTTTGGGAAAACTAAAGGTATTGCTTTTCCCATTCCAGCATCTTGATCGGTGATTATTGTCATGGGATGTTTCCCTCCCATACAAGCAAGGAATTCTCTGAATAGCCACTCAAAGGTATCAGCTTGCTCATTATTTATTATTGCACAAGCAAACAAGCAATTGTGTCCATGTCCTGTCACGCCCACAAAAGGAGCGAATGGAAGATTATACTTGTTAGTCTTGTATGTTGTGTCGAAGCTCTAACAATCACCATATAAATCATACATCCGTCGAGAAAATCCATCTGACCAAAATATGCATTTCACCTTATTTCCCTCTCCCAGGTCAAAGTTGTAGTAGAACCTAGGGTCCTCTTCTTGTCTCTTCCTGAAATAAGCAAGGACCTTCATCATATCATTTCGTTATCTTCTAGTCTCATGGCAGTCATAACATTGCTCACATACTTCTTGTTGTATGGAACATTTTTTGGCTTCCCGCCTCTTAAGTATGTCAGTATTGCCATTATCTTTCTAGTTGGTAGCTTCACAGAAGTGAAAGTGCGAATGAACAGCTTCTCTTGATCTGTCATGTGTCCGTGAGATGGTAGAAACTTGGTCTCTTCTGGAGGAGATAGCTCATGGTTATGATGCAATTCTATGTTAGTCACAAATCACTTGTCATTTTTCTTTGTAACAACCAATTTTGCTTTACATCATGTAATAGGGTTGACATTCCTTCTTCTTTTTCTTGTTCTAGGTGGAGGTCCTGATCCTGCTTTTGCAATTTTTCTCTCTTGCTTCTTCTTCTTTCTGTCCTCCAAGACGTCATCTTCTACTACTTTTCCAAATTTGTTGCATGTGAAATTTTCCTCTTGTCCTTGTAGTTTCCAGCTTTTCTCACTGAAAATCCACATATTGAAGCATATTCATTGTAGAATTTGTATGCTTCATCATCAGTATTAAAAGACATGTTTAAGTGCGGAGCATGATGGCCAATAACTTCTTGACTTGCTTTTACTGCTGCAGTAACACTCTCATTCTCAAGAAAAATGCGGATATCTTCAGGAGTGAGCTGTTCTACTCCGTCAGGCATGTCCATATCAACTGCTTCTTCACCTTCTTGTTTGCTGTAAGTACCATCATTGTCCAAGTCTGAGTTGTTATCTTTGTTTTGTTTGCTGTAAGTACCACCGTTGTCCGAGTCTGAGTTGTTATCTTGGTCTGGAACATGTTGATCTTTGCCTCCTGCTGTCTCATCTTTGTAACTGTTGTCATCAAACTGCCAATTGTAAAATTTGTCTTCGCTGTCATCATGTGCATTGTCATTATGAAAGCCTATTTGATCATCATGTTCTTCCTCAGCTGTATCACCAAACTGTACTGGATGGTCTTCTTCTTCTTCTTCGACATCCAGTAGCATTGACTGTGAACTTGCATACCTTCCCATTATCATAAATGTCTTGTTCTGCATAAAAAGTATTTTTCTGTAAATTTCACTTTTTTGCAGATCTCTGTTTTGGTAATACATCAAGCAAAATCGCTAATTTTTGTTATACCTCTGCTCCCATAGGCTCTACCATTGTATTGACATTGCTTTGTAAATAGTCCTACATTATTGCAAAATTCAGATACAAAGTCATTTTTACATCAGGCCAATCATTAATTCTATTTTTTTAAAACATTTACTTTAACTTTGACGCTGAAATACCTGAGATGTTAATGGAATTTGAGTAGACATCAACAATTCTGTAAATGACATGCCCATGCCCTGTGATAATGATATCTGCAATTTTTTGTGAAGTCATACTTACATCCTCTAAATTACAAAACTGTAATGTATGATATAAACGAGATATTTGTGTTCATTTTAGTATTGATCTTCTCTAAATTACAAAACTGTAATGTATAATTTAGAATAGTTACTTACATCCTCTCCTTGGGCATTGGGGTTTGTCATGTAGTCATATCTAACTTGATCAAGAACCTATAAACAAAGATTATGATGAGCAACACAATGTAGTATACAAGTTGCAAGACTAGTATGTACCTACTATGATGTGAAATGTGTACCTCACTCATGCAGTCACCAGTATGGTGCTTGTTGCTGCTTCCTCCATCATACAGGTACTTAGAAATCTACAGTAATAGCATTAATACAACAATCTGGATTAGTTTCATGATGTTATTAATTATCTTTGGTAAATCTGATACTAGTTTTTGCAACTGCTAGTAATACCTGGGTTCCTATTACATAATCTGGGTCTGCATTTGAATCTGATAAAAGAAACAGCAGGATCTCATCAGTAAAAACAATAAGCAGAGTGTGTCTAAGTAACAATAAGTAGTCTCAAACGGCACCGTCGCCGTTGGTCTAGCCTAGTCTAGTCTAGTGTCAACTGTCAAGAAATTGATTGATCCGAGCAAAGTGTTCTTCAAATTTTCCTGGTTTTGGGACACCATTACTTGACAAGGAACGGATTGTATGGGCCGGAAGCCATGTCCGTGATGTGTTGCAGACTTGTAGCTTAGCATGAACAGGTTGCAGTGTTGTCAAGGTAAGCAATGAAGGATACTCTTGAAAACTTGGCTTCAGGCCAGGTCCATACCCTACAATTCTATAAGTAGCTGTGCTCACACCATCTTTATTTTTCACACTTTTTTACCTATTGTGTGCTTGATGAGTGCAAATTGCTGATGTGAAAGCCATCAGCATTTTACATGTTGTGTGCTTTTTTACCTGTTGTGTGCTTGATGAGTGCAAGTTATGTTACCTCAGCCATCGAAATTACATATACTAGACCACTATTATACAGGAGATGACTTTGGAGGAATATCAGAAAGTACTAGAGGAGAAGCGGAAAGCTTTGCTCGCACTAAAGTCTGAGGAGAGGAAAGTTGAGGTGGACAAGGGGCTGCAGTCCATGAAACAAGTTTTCAGTTAAGAAGGATGATGATGAAGTATTTATCAAGCTTGTAAGTTATACATGTGGCGGTCTTCCTTCTCCATGTGGTTGTATATCGATGCTAATTTTGACCGAACCTCCTGGTACAGGGATTTGACAAGGACTCGAAGAAGAAAGAAAATTCAGAAAGAGAGGAGCGTGCCAAGAAGGTATCTCACGCACTTCTGTTTGTCTTGTTAAACTTTGATCTTATTTTGACTGTTTTGTTCTGAAATTTGACCTGAGTAACTGTTCTATCGTCTAACCATTATGTTCTGTTTTGTTCACTTCATGAATCTGTCAGCATCTTATGTGATTTACAAGGTCTGCTTTGAATTACAAAGTCAACAGGACAAAATCGTTAGGGTAGAGGGAGTTAGCATCCAGATTATACAAGGAAACGAGGGAGCTTACCATGGTAAGTGCCTTGTCCAGATTCCATTTATCCCAGAGAAGAGGAGTGGAGGGGAAGAACTATGCCTTCCTTCTTTCTCAGATCTGCATCCTCCCGAATACTCCCTTCTTCCTCGTCGCTTTGTTTTCAGGATCGAGCAAAGTTTCCACAATCTGGGGAGAGAGCAGATTTTTGCGTGGGGGCTGAGTGAGTTGTTAGGGTCAATTTCGTAATTTCTGTTCACTATCCTGGTCCCTTGTTTACGTAATGGGAGCGATTGACGTGCTGTGCAAGTTGATCTCTGTTGGTCTGTTGGGCTTAATGTAGTCAAAAGCCCAACAAGACTAGGAAGTCAAATTACAAAGCTTATACAAATAAGAGCTGCTGGATTTGGTGGGCTTCAAAAAAACGACAAGACACAACAGACAACGATCCAGCAAGGAAAAAGCAGATGACGTGAGGTGACTGGGCGCTAAGATAAATCCCAGTCGACTGGGTATTAGAGACACCCGAAAAGTTAACCGCAATGAAAACCGGATCAGTCCAAAGATCTATCGGCTTGCTATGTCAATTGTGGTGATGATCCTCGTTGCATGGAAACTTAACTCGCAATATATATATAAGTTGCTTGCACCATGGAAAGCCACAGGAAATGGTATGCATGCATTATTTGCTTAATATAATAGCCAAAGAAAGGAACCTTTTTCTTGAAGTTGGACTCCCTAGAATTTTTGCTTTGAAATTGCACGCAGAATTAGCTTTAGTTTTCTTGGTACATAATAAAGTTTCCTTTTGGTTCTTAATCCTACATATCAACCAAGCTCTCTCTAGGTCCAAAATTCCTACGGAATTTCTTTGGATCAAAGAGTTCATTAACACATTTGATAGTAAAGGAAATAATAACATTAACCCAAAAAACCCCTATTTGCCCGACCTCCCGATCTGTAAACAAGACGAACCTCCCGACCTCCCAAGTCACCTCCCCCCATGCGTCTCCGGGGGGATCCCTCCTTCCCCAACCCTAAGAGCCCCACTTCTCCTCCCTCTCCTGGCCGTCGTTGCCACTGGCACTGGCGGTGATGGCGGCGCCTATCCGTCCGGTGCGGCGGTGGGTAGGGGAGGTGGTTTTCTCGGCCGTTGTTCAGGGGAGTTGGTGGGCGGCGGTGGAGGGCCATGGGAGGCGCGGCTGGGCATGACCGGGCCTGAGCGCCTCTACCGGATCGACGACAGTGAAGGGGTTGTGCGCTGCTGCCTTGGGAAGCGATGAGAGGGGTAATTCCGTGAGGTGGGATCTAAATTATTATAGCTTGTATCATCTTGATGCGAATGATTTGACTATACTACAAATTCTTATCGAAAGAATATTGAATATAGTACTCCCTCCAATTTAAATTAATTAACTTCACTTTATCAAAATACGAATGTACCTACATGTTTTTGTTGACTAGATACATCCGTACCTCGATAAAGTGGAGTCAATTAATTTGAATCGGAGGGAATAGTAAAAGAAATAATAAGAGAATATTTCATGAAGTTCAATTCAACAAGGTTTTCCTCTAAAATTGCACGCACATTACTGCATAAAAAATTCTTTGGTTCTCAGGCCTACAAATGAAACAAGCTCTCTTTCAAAATGATATGACTTACAAATAGAAGGTTCCATTTATATGATTTTTTTGAATCAAAGATACCACTGATAGTTTTTAAAAATGGAAAATAAACATTAACCAAAAAATAAAATTATATCAAGTTTATAGACATGGTTTCGTCATTAAGTTACGGACTCGATTGGGTAGTTGTTCTCCTCGAAACAGGCTTTCACCCCGCTATATTAATATAGCACACGACCGATACAACATAGGATCTATGGCTGGGGCAAACAGCACAAGCACGCCCAAAACAAAACACAAGAGAAAGACAAGAGAAACTAATGCCGAAAAGGTTGGATCGACGAAAATGGAAAGGTCTCGCAACCGCTGCGTCCGCTGAAGAATTTCCACCACATTCCTAGCACTTGGAAGCCACGCGTACCAAGCAACACCTTCAAGAAATGATGCGACGACGACATCGCTGCTGCCCGGAGTGGTCCTAGGGTTTCCCCCGATACGCGCAAGGACATGGAAACAAGGCTTCACCCATCGCCCTTCAAGAAGGAAGGGTGGTGCCCGCGGGCGTCACCGCGTCGGTGTCGATGAAACCGACAGGGATTTCTTCCGACCCTCGTAACCCCGCTTTGGACGCTCCATCGTGCTCCACCACACTCACCGCCCACCACCTCACGCCACCACGGCCTTGCAGGCACCACCGTCGTCTCATTGTGACCAACGAACCGGGGTCATCACGAACAAGACGGGCCATCCGGGAGCGAGAGGAAGCACGTCAGCAGTCACGTCGGAGGGAACCGCCACCTACGGACACCGACCGGACGCGTTGACCAGATCACACCGGGCCCACCTGGCCCGGCCGATCCCGAGCGGGCTCGTGAAGTTCCGGTCTCCGCGCTGCAGCGTACGCGCCGCCGGCATCGCCACCCCCCACTATGGTCGCCCTTCCGTCCGCCACGAGGAACACCGCAGGGCAGGGAGCCGGCCCGCCCGGACCCAGATGGAGCCCGAAGGGCCCAGATCTGGGCCAGGCAGGCGCCGCCCCGAGCCACCGCGCCATCCCGTGGCCAAGGAGCCACGCCACCGCCTCGTCGCCACCCGCCGTCGCGCCGCCTGGGAGGAGGCGCCACCGCCGGAACACCGCCGACCTGGGAGCACCTCCGCCAGCCCCGCCTGGAGAGGAAACGCGTCGGGTAGAGAAGGGCCACCGCCGCCGGCACCGCCCGGGCTTTGCCCGGCGGCGGCAACGGGGGAGGGCGGAGGAAGGGGTGGAGGAAGGTTAGGGTTGGGCATCCTGGAGTCGCCCGCGGGGGAGCGACCCGAGGACGAAGCGGTCGAGTCGTTCGATTGGGTAGTTGTTCTGATCAAGCCATAATTTTATCTTCCAGTAAGATTATTACATGTAGATCCCCTAACTTAGTCGCGCATTAAAACAATTAAAAGAAAACCAAACATCCCCTTGTTTATAATGCCACTCTTAAATGTGTACATCAAGAAGGGATGCTCGTATCCATGGAATTTCTTTTCTTCAAAACACATACAAAAATCAAAGATAACAAAAACAGAGTATTAGGGAGGGGGGAGAGAGAACATTGTTCATGCACAAAAATGAAGTTATTGGAGCAACAATATTTGACTGATCCGCATATGATAGGGCTGATTCATGGGACAGAGATTTGGTGCACATGAGCACCAGTGATCTTACTTCGAAAAATAAATTAAAAATCATATTTCTAAGCTTCATAAAAATCTGAAAATAAATCATGATGTAGCCGGTATTGTATCCCACAATCGTGTAAATGGAAGCACACTTGAAGAGCGCAGTACAACGGGGAGTTGTATGCTGCGTTCGGGAAGGATGAATCGCTCCCGAAAAGGAGTCTATTGATTCTCTTCCAATTGGTTGGATCGTAGGGGCGATGATTTACTTCACGGGCGAGGTCTCTGGTAATTTTCAACTGAAAATAGTGTGTATTTTAGGCTGCACAAAAATAATAAATGCACAGATCTGAGTATATTGATTCAAATCTACAAAAAGAAAACAGATTTTGTCATTTTTGTATGGGTCAAAAAACAAAACATTTGAAATTGAGATTTTGTAGGTTAGTTGGGGTACATCATTAGGTACTTTTAGAATTTTGCCACATAATTTTTTAAAACATATAAATATAATTTTAGAATTTTTTAATCTGGCAAGAGCACTGGTGCCCAGGATCCAATATGACTTTTCGTGATTCATGCACATATGATCTCGGTACGTGTTTGGCATCCCTGCTTGGCAGGATTCATGAAGATCGAACCTAGCGGATCGGGAAATAAGGATTGCATTCCTCATGTGGTTATGATGACCACTTGTAAACTCACACATAATCTACCTACCCCATGTGTATAAATAATAGACTGATAGTTTTACAAAAGCTCTAACTAATACACCCACCATACGCAAGGTCGCAACAATTGAATATTAGGAAGTGTTGGCTTTTTTACAGTTTTATTTTCTTGAGATATTAGAGGAAACCAAACCACAAGTCATAACACTAGTGCTGATATACGGTGTTTCATGTATTCAAACTTCTCTTCAAGTAGACATGAGAGGTCTGTTTGTGGAAGAGTTGCGAGGTGACTATATTAGGATTCAACACAATCGTGGCCATATTCTAGTTGTCAAAGAAAACTACGAAAATATGGCACATACTATTTAAACCTGTGAGCTGTGAAGTACCCACCAAAAATTGGATCCTTCACATCATCAATGTTGGTCTCTGTTTCAGTCTTTCACTACCTTTTGCTGAGGATGGAAGAGAGTGGTGTCACTGAGACTGCATTGGCAATCTTTGACATAGAAAGACTAGGTGAGTCCAATTTAACTAGTAAAGCGTTAATGTAATATATTGGCAGAATCAGCTCCATCTTATCCTTACGTCCCAAACTTGAGGTGGTCATTGCCCGATAATTGAGAATATATTTTTTTAATTTAATAATTGAGAATAGATCATAGATGAATAGACTGCATTTATTAAAGGTAGGTTTGTTTTGGAAAGCGTTGTTTCTGCTCATGAAGTAATTCATGAAGTCCACTCGAAAAACTTATCTGGTCTTCCCAAGTTTCAAAAAAAAAAAACTTATCTGGTCTAATTTTGAAATTAGACTATGAAAAGGCATACGATAGAATTGACTGGACTTTTCTCGATCATGTGCTAGAATCTAGAGGTTTTGGCCCAATTTTCCGAGGCTGGGTGAAAGCTATCCTTCACCAAGTTTCTTTTTGCGTGAGGATTAATGATGTTAATAATAACTACTTTGTTGCGGGTAAAGATTTGAAACAGTGAGATCCTCTATCCCCAATCTTATTTAATTTTATGTCGGATGTTTTTACAAAAATCCTTTACAAAGTTATTGCTAATAACCCTATCCAAGGTCTGCTACCTCAAGTGGTTCCGGTTGTATCATCAGCCTTCAATACGCGGATGATACCATCTTATTTGTTAAATAAGACTTTGAGATGGCCAAAAATTTAAAATGGCTACTTCCTTGTTTTGAGCAAATGTCTGGAATGCGTATCAATTATCATAATTGTGATTTTCTCTCGATTAACGTTGATGAAGAAGAAGCCAATATTTTTGCACAATTTTTTTGATGTGAGTTGCGTGATTTTCCTTTTACTTACTTTGGAGTTCCCCTCCATTTTTCTAAACTTAGAAAAGAAGATTTGCAATTTATCAATGATAAAATTATCAAGAGAATATCTGGCAGGAAAAGGAAGCTTTTGTCAAAAAAAAATGTTGCTTCTATTCCTACGTATCTTCTTTCCTTTTTGAAATTTCCTAAGTGGGCTATCAAGGCAATTAACTCCCAAATGGCCCATTTTTTCTGGAACAACATTGGCAATTCGCTTAAGTATCACTTAGCTAATTGGGACTTTGTTAGTCAGAAAAAAGAGTTTGGTGGCTTGGGTATCCAGAACTTCCGAGATTTTAATCTATGTTTACTCTCTTCCTGGATCAGGAGATAACATCTTGATAATAACAAAATCTGGAAATTAATTGTGGACTATAAATATAACTTGTCTCCCAATATCTTTCAGGCAAGGCCATCACATTGCCCCCCTTTTGGAAAGCAATAATGTGGGCGGCAGCTGCGGCTAAGGTTGGTTTTAGATGGCAAGGGGTAAAGGCAAGAGGATCCTCTTTTTGGGAAAACATCTGGCTAGGCAACTGTTCCCTTACTATCATGTTCTGGGATCTCTATGTTATTGTTAATGAGCAACAATGCACCCTTGCTAATGCTTGGAACGGTCAAACTTGAAATTTACTTTTTGTAGATCTGTTAGCCCCGCTTTATTCTCTAGATGGCTTGAACTGGTTGCATTGGTTCAGACTATCTCTTTCTCCGAGAACGAAGATTTTCCTATTTGGCTTTTTAAACATAAGGCCATAGGCCCAGCTTTATATATATAAAGCCACACGGCAACCACAAGATTCAAATAGCTTACAAACCGGTTCCTGATCTCAACACGCACCAAAGTTCAGCTCCACACATCATAAGTTCACAGGGTACAAGAAGCCAACCCACACACACAACAACACGGAGCTCGGGTAGATATCTGGCTTCATCCGGCTTGTGCTCGCGTCGTCGTCTGGAGCCTCCTAACCCCTTCCATCACCACGTCCAAAGTCGCACGGTCCATCGGTCTGACCAGAACCCTCCACCGCTGCATATACGAGTGCATGTGGAAGAAAATATCAGCGGGGTTATTGATAAGCTTTTCTTCCATAGCTAGTTTGTTCCTAAAATTCCAAAGCGCCCAACTTTGGGCCGCGAAGGTGAACCAAGCTAGCCTACGCAAGGACCCCGAGAGACTCTGGACTAACGCAATGCGCTGCCCAGCCCCAGCTGGGTTCCAGTCACACTGCAGGAGCTCCCTAGCTCCTGCCCATGCCAGTTTGGCAAGATGGCATGAGAAAAAGATATGGTTACAGTCCTCCTCTTCCCCACAGAAGGCGCAAGCCCCAGTCGTCGGGCCGTTCCTCTTAGCAACCTGCACTCCAGACGGGAGCCGGCTCCTGATGAGTTGCCACAGGAAAACTCTAATCCTGGGCGGGACCCTCATCTTCCAGACCTTTCTAAAGTGCGTCACAACCGCCCCTTGCGAAAGGCGCTCGTAGATGGACCTAGTGGAGAAGCTCCTGGAAGGCTCGAGAGCCCATGACACCTCGTCCTCCCCTTCCGAGAAAGGGTGGAGATCGAAGATCCTACAGAGGTTCTCCCATTCCACGACCTCCGCGGTGCCGAAGGTCCTCCGAAACCTGATGTGCCACCCATTGGCATCCCGCACTCCAACAACTTTGGCAAAGTGGTTGTCACAGCACTGAAAGAGGCGGGGAAACAACAATCTCAGGGGACCCTTCCCCGTCCACCAATCGAGCCAGAAGTACGTGCGTCTCCCGTCCGCAACCTTGTGCCTCGCTCTCAGCTTAAAATACCATTTGATTTTCTGTATGGCATTCCAAAATTGGGATCCCTTCGTTGGCACAAGTGGGGAGAAGATATCATTCCCCCCAGGTACTTGGCTCGGATCAGGTCTGCCCAAAGACCCTCCGCGCGTAGGGGATAGCCGCCGACCGTGGGCCTCGCACCACTGGAGTCACCGCCCGCGTCTCCCTCAGTAGGTCCTTGACCACCTCCTGACCCTCGCCGACACCACCCTCAGCCTCAGTCATGCCCAGCACCACCACCTCCTCCGCCGTGTTGCCAGAAACCACCTCCCGCCTCGCCACCTTAGCCGGTGGACCCATCGGCTCCGGGCTATCCACCGACCACGATGAGAGGGGTTCCGTCACCGTGGAGATCGAAGAGCCCTCCAAGCCCACCCGGCCAGTCTCCGCCCCCACCAGCTCCACCTGCGGCACCTCCGGCCCACAAGTCAGTAGGGAAGGGAAGGAGAAGTGGGTCACTGCGCCCTTCAGGTTTGACCCATATTGGTCCAGCGTCAGGCCAGCCATCACCGTCCCCTTCCCAAGCAGGGGTGCGGACTGTGATCCCTGTCCCGCCTCAGCCGCCCCTTTGTGACTCTTGTCGGTGGCAGTCGCTGTCGTCGACTTTCCCTTCTCCGTCTCCACCTCCTTCGCCTTACCGTCGTCTTTGTTTCCTATGCAGATGCATGTTCCACTCATTGTCCGTGGAGAAGCCGTCGGACTCATCATCGTCCTCATCCTGGCGTGCCGACGGCTTGGGCGGTCCCCCTGAACCCCAGCTCCCCCACGCGGTGGAGTCTCAGCATGTACCCCCACCGTGAACCCTTCCCCATTCACGAACACTTGGCTTTTCCATCCTTCGGGTGTTTATTCTGTTAAGTATTTTTATCGTTCCAGTTCATACACCAGCTAAGTTCATATTCCTCACAGAATCCAAATTTTCCTATGGTTACTTTCGAACAATAAGATCTTAACTAGAGATAATTTGAGTAAATGTAGACAGGTGGAGGACATGACCTGTTTATTTTGCAATGAACATGAGTCTATCCACCACTTGTACGTGCATCGACTGTGTAGTTGCTCATTTCATTTGGGATGTTATCTCATCTTGCTTTAATAAGAACATTGACACTGATTTTGAATCAGTTGCTAGGTGGTGGATTAGTGAAAATAGGAACTCTGAATATATTCTCCTCTGCTACCATATGGATTATTTGGACAGTTCGTAATGAGATGTGCTTTCAGGGTATAAAATGGCTAGGTGTCAAATTGATGTTAAGCCGACTCGCATCGACCATCAGAAGCTGGAAACCGCTGTGCAAAGATTGTTATTTGAGCCTGCTGGACGAAAACTTGATGGTGTTAGACCATCGGCGTGGGGAATTGCTGCGGATCACCTGGAACTGAATGCACTGATGGGCCTGAGACTGAGCAAAGCTGCTCCTGGATGTCGGTCGGGCAACCTTTCTGTTCTTTGGCGCCAGGAAGTGGCCTGCGAGAAGCTAGTTGAGAATGTTCGCTTAGTTAAGCTGTAGCCTCTCCTGTAGCCTCTTCTTCCTGGTTCTTTTCTTTTTGACGCTTTCATGCTTTCATCTAAGCTAGGCTTGAAACTTGGACATGTACTGAAGTTGGTTGCATTTTAATGGAACCAGGGGCCTGGCCCCTTTATTTCTAAAAAAGATAAAATCTATATTTGACTAAAATGGCACTGCTTGGCGTGACTCATGAAGATCAAACCTACCAGATCTAAAGGGTCATATACTCATGATGTAAGGATTGGGCTCCTCATGTTGTTGTGATGATTACTTGTAAACTCACACTGAATCTCCCTACCCCGTGTATATATACAATGCTAGTTTCATGAAAGCTCTAACTAGTATGGCATATCCATCTCGCAACAAGTGAATATTATGTGTGCACCGTAGTCTTTCCTTCAGTTTTATTTTCTTGAGATATTCGAGGAAACCAAACCAAATGTTGTAGTACTACTTTGCGTATGCGGTGTTTCATATATTCAAGCTCTTCTTCCAGTAAATGTGAAAGGTTTGAGTCCACATTTGCGAGGGGGTTGTGAGATGAAAATATAACTAGTAACTGATCTCTTCCCAAGAGCAATGACTAAATTCCCATCATAAGGCCGTCCTGTCTTCCTCCAGGTATCACATGCATTCTTCAATTATGTGCAAGTATATGTTTGGGCCATGCGCATGGTAGAGTTTTGCGATCCTGGCAACATGCCTCTCCATCTCCTTGTCAGGTCGTAAGTGTGAAGCTTGTCGGCCCTCCGTTACTCCTCCACCACGTCCTTGTCCGCCATGGCTATAGCGCTAGAAGTTTCTTAGAGTGAAAACGAGATGTAAAGGAGCGGATGAGCTTGTGTGTTCTCATTGGTCGAAATCTTGGGTATTTATAAAATACTAGGAAATATGCCCGCGCGTTGCAGCGGATTGATTTTCACATAAAATTATTTCACGGAAACGCAACTACCATCAAAATATCTCAGAACATATTTTTGTTAATCAATCGTGTGTAATACGAAAATTGCCACCTGCTAGTATAGTTGAAGTTAGCACTGAATAAAAAACAGAAACTGCAGCCTGCTGTTATAGTTGAAGCTTGTACGTTAATTTCTCAGGCCAAGAGAAGTGGAGGGTGGCTTAAAACAAAAGGCAATACTTGGATGGCCGCCGCAGCACCATGCTGGAGCTCCCACTCCGTCTCCACTTCCTTTCTGTGGTCGCAGCAGCCGTCTCCGGCCGGAGATCTGTAATGCTCGCAAGGGCCGGCCCCCTTCTCGGAAGCCGCCCTTGCACATCCTTCTGCCACTAATCAATCAATCAAGAGTCCTAGTGCTTATTAATTCATGAGGATGTTTGCTGATATTCTTGGTGACTTCTGAACGTATATAAATTGGAGTGATTTAGTCTAATAAAACGAGGTGGGACTATTAAATACAGAATATCCTTGGCTTGGCTTTCCTGGTTACTGCAGTCCTACGACGGAAGCAGGGCCTGAGTTTGATTCCCAGCAAGCCAACATCGTCAAATCTTGTCGGCTGACTCCAGAAAGCCCACTTGCGTGGCCCACGGCCGGCCGAAAGCTGAATTACCGACGTACAGAAACATAACGAACCGGTATTCTGACTTAAGCGGTGGCAGTTGTTGTAATTTATACTGGAAAACGTGGGCAATTACAAAACGGACGAAAATAAAGGGGAGAAACCTTACTTCCTTTATTAGTAGGTAAAGATAATGCCATAATGGGACCACTCTACAGAACGTGTCTCAACTTTTTCCCGGCTGAACGTGTCCAGATATGTATTGATTTACTGAGCGTCTCTTTCAACCTACAAGCCCAACAATTTGGTAGCCGGTGCTTACCCCAAGGCACATCAGATTGTGTTGTTTTGCTCCATATGATTCGAGTGAGAGAAATTACAGCACGTCTTGGTTGATGGTTGGCTGCCATTTCATAGTGCCCATGCAACATCAGAGATGCTAATGCCCTCCTTCCTAGTATCTCCTAACCAACTCTTTGGAGTACGCAACTTTTCTGAGGTGATGCGAGGCTGTCAACACGTGTTTGTCGCAAAAATTAGAGAGGAGTACGTCTCGGTCCATGCTCTACCATGTCCCTGAATGTCAACATGTGCCGGTCAGATAGAACTTCAGTATAATCATGACATGAATATTCCTGCATTATAAAACAGTAGGTCAACACACAGCTCTTTGATAGTACTCCAAGAAACCTTAACACGATTTTCTAACTCTGGCGGTAAAACAAAGAGGAAAAATTAACCGCAATGAAAACCAGATCAGTCCAGAGATCTATCGGCTTGCTATGCCAATTGTGGTGATGATCCTCGTTGCATGGAAACTTAACTCGCAATATATATATAGGTTGCTTGCACCATGGAAAGCCACAGGAAATGGTCTGCATGGATTATTTGCTTAATATAGTAGCCAAAGAGATAACTAAAGGGACATAATAAAGTTGGACTCCCTAGAAGTTTTGCTTTGAAATTGCACGCAAAATTAGCTTTAGTTTCCTTGGTACATAATAAAGTTTCCTTTTGGTTCTTAATCCTACATATCAACCAAGCTCTCTCTAGGTCCAAAATTCCTACGGAATTTCTTTGGATCAAAGAGTTCATTAACACATTTTATAATAAATGAAATAATAACATTAACCCAAAAGACCCCTATCAAATTCAAGAGAAATGGTTTACTCATTAGATTTTTTGCATTCAATTGGGTACGTCAATTGCTCCGGTCGAGAAAATGTTCACCTTGTAAATAAAAAAAATACATGTAGATCACATAATTTAGGCGCATATGATTTTTCTACAAAATCCACGCATCTGAGTGTGAATTTTGTACACACAAGCATGAGTGTGGGTGTATTATGTACTGTTGATGAGTTTCTTGAGATCCGTGTGGCTGCTGGTCGGCTCACTGTTTCCTTTTCCAACTCTCATTTTATCTCTCTCAAAAAAAAAACTCTCATTTTATCGGTCACATCCTTCTCTGTTTTTCTCTCCTTTTCCTCCGTGCGCCCCGGCGATATCATGGGCTTTGTCCCTGTAGGCCTGTACAGACCTCGCACAGATGTTGCCCCTATCCAAGATAGAGAGCCGCTGATTTCAAAAAAAAAAAGATAGAGAGCCGCCCCGGGCGAACTCCGGCGAGCTCTCCCCCGGCTCGACCTTCTCTCGCCCCACCATATCCCCCACATCGCTGCCCTCGTTTTCCAACGCCCTTCGCCGTGACCTGTAGTCCCCCGTCTACACCGTCCTCGCTCAGGGTCGCTGCCGCCAGCGACTAGGATGGAGGCGGCGAGATGAAGAAGCTGAAGCTTTTGACCAGGCATTTCCCCTTGTCACCTCAACATCCTCGGCCCCATTTTCTCGCTCTCCTCGCCGCCGGCAAGATCCCAGCGTTTTCCTCTGCCCCCCATCTTCCGGGCTCGCGGCCCACTCCGCGCCGCCTGCCTTTCGCCACCGCTCCGGCTCCTCCGCGTTGCAGCCCCTCCACCTCCCGTGTCTCCGCCGTGCCACCAGCGCGCAGGTACATTACGTCGCTGCTGGAGCTCCTTTTCTTCTCTCTCTCTCTCTCGTGCTCACTTGACTCGCTGATGTACTGACGGCTCTTGGTCTGCGCGCAGGCAATGGCTGCTGGAACAAGTCCACGAGGGACATTTCCCTAGGGCTTGGAAGGGGCCCTATCGGCAGATGGCTTCTTCCCAATGCCTGAGTTAGTTGCCTCGCTGATTCCTCCGCCCGACGCTTCCAAATCCTTTGACCGTGGGTCAGAACGATCGATTGGCGGTGGAGGGACGGAAGGAAACGCCTTGCCCCAAGAAGGCAGCAGCGTCAACCAGGCACTGGCGTCAACGACGAAGGAGGTGCACAAGGACTTGGCGGCGGCATCGACGCCGGCATCTCACATGAAGGGGGAGCAGCTTCGACGGCCACGCTGACGAAGAATTGAGCAGCGGCATCAACGGCCGCGTCGCCCAAGAAACTCACTAAAGAATCAGTTGATTATATGCGTCTCAGTGTATTTGGGTCTTCAGAATAGTGTGACCTCTAACAAAATTTCTATATTGCAATAGGCAGTTGTATTGTTAATTATCTTGCACTCTGAATAATTTTGATCCTCTATTTCAAACAGTGGCTGCTCTAATGAAGGGCCCTTCTGCACTGAATATGTCCAATGTGTTCGTTGCGAGTCGTCCTCAAGAGGTGCGACAGCCAACGAGCAGATCGCTACTGAAAAAAACTCGAGAGACGATCAGGCAAACCGAGGTGCTTGCCTGAATTTATTCAACATGTCATCTGGTTTCGAATTCTTTACTAACTTGGGCTTCTATTGCCGTGCAGCCGGTGTTGGGTTTTGGGAATGTTTGGCTGAATATAATGAGAGTGGTCAGCATTCGGTGTTATCTCCTGAGCAGAGGGCGTTCTTTGCTACTCCGGTAGATCCAATTTTGCCTAATGGACCCCCAGTCTTACACCAAACTGTTGGTGTATCTAAGAATTAGTTAAGTGTTTGCTTCGAGAATGCTTGGCCATTGACACATACTTGTTTCGGTGTTCTACAGATTTTTCTTGATTTGAAAACTGGTCTGAACATGAATCTATACCGTTAAACCTAGCACAGGATACCATATGCATGAAAATGTACACGAAAAACTGATGTTCCGTGGAGAACAGACAAGCTGGAACTCAAAACAGAGTTGTACTGCTGTGGCAAAAAAAAACTGGAACACAAAACAGAGCTGTACTGCCGTGTAGAACTACTTTGAAATAATTTAAACAAAGAAGCACTGCTGCGGCAAAATATATAGAACTTGTACAGAAGCTGGAACCATTTCATGAAACTTATACAGAACTAAAATTACTCTAGACTGACGAAATTTCATAAAAGATGGGTTTGAACCCCAAATTCGAGCTGGGTACTGGCTGCAAGCAGTGATGTACAAAGTTGTCTCTAATCTGGAAAAGGATGGAACAAACAAGCTGGAACACAAAAACAGATTGTATACGCTGAACCATAACTAGCACACGATGGGTACATTATGTAAACATTTTATGATGCAAAGGTAGGTACCAGTGTGTTCCATTTTGGTGGTCGGTTTGATGCTCGTCAGCCATGGCGTGTTTTTTTATGGATGTATATGAGATGCCGTGTTAATTTGAGATAATTCCACTTTTGAGTACATCAGATGTATGAAAATTGTGCTTTCTATTCGAGCTAATCAATTGGCATCCTGATGTGTCGCTAATGATTCTGACTTCCTCCTATCTGGTGCGGTCGAGCTCAACATCTTGGCACGCAGAGCCGTCATATGGTACGTCCTCAACAGATGCCGCTGCGCTGCTCCTCCGTGTGAGCGGAGAGGGCGGTGTTGCCCGCAGCCACCGCGTCCTTGGCTTGAGGAACCTCCGCTTGGTGTCGGAGAGGTTGCTGAGCTCCGCGACTGAATCACCTTGTCATTGTAGGGGAACTAACACGAGCTGCAGCTGCGCTAGGGCGCCTTAACCGCCGAGACGCCTGTGAACAGGTTGGCGAGGAGGGAGACCGCGGCCGCATCGGGCGAGATGAACGGCGCCACCATGGGTCCTTCTTCTCTGCATTGTTCCCTTCACCGCCATGGCTGTGGTCTCGCGCGACGGCCATAGCCTCCCTGACCAGCGCGTGGAGGCCGAACCGCACGCAGCTCACTGTCAGCGATTAGCGTCCGCGTCGTGCACCAGCGCTAGAGAGAGCTCGCTCGTCCGGGCGATGGCGTCAACGGCGAGCTCTGCTCGGCGCGCATGCCGTGCTTAGCGGGAGGGAAATCCAGACGAGGGAGAAGATGGTGGACTAGACGCGTGCCTGTCGGGTGTGCGGAGGAGACGCAGATGCTTTGGATGCCCTGGATTCCCGGAGTCAAAAGCCGTGTCCGGAGGCTTTCTTCCACTGTTAATGGGACCACCAGCTTTGCAGAATTGAAGGAAATAGCGGAAATACATTTCTCTCACCTGTTATCAAATCCGAATCTCCAATCATCCAACGGCTGTGGAAGCACCCACACCCATGCTTGGGTGTACAAATGTATTTCCGCATCTTATATGTGTACTTCGATATTTCAGCACAAAGAAAAAATATAACAAAAATAGTGCGCAAAAAGAAATTACAGAGAGGGGGCGTGACTCATGAAGATCAAACCCCACGAGATCCAAAGGGTCATGATATAAGGATTGGTGAAAACAATAAAAGATTTTTCCCTGAAAAAGAGGTTTGGACCTCTACATCCAAGAGATGCATAGAGTATTTACTTATATTGTATTTAACAAATACTTTATAAGAGCGTATATCAACAAACTCAAAGCCACCATGCAATACCTATTAGCCCAACAATGGGTGAAGAACATGCCTTCATGACCTTATGTCCTAAAGATGCAAACTCCCCATCAGATAGGTACAGGTGGCATCATTGAGTCCCCCTATGATGACATAGGAGCACAATTCCAACTGGCACACCTTAGCGAGCACCTCAAGCGCTCACTCTAGAAATCATCGTTGTTGTCAAACCGCTAAGCCCTCATCATGGCAAATATCCGCATAGCCCTAGCCATGCCTGCCATCGATGCCGCCATGGCGCCAAGCAGTGTCCGACCCTACGAGATTCCATCATGCATCGTTGTTGTCAAACCGCTAAGCCCTCATCATGGCAAATATCCGCATAGCCCTAGCCATGCCTGCCATCGATGCCGCCATGGCGCCAAGCAGTGTCCGACCCTACGAGATTCCATCATGACACGTTCGTCATAGAGAGCCCACTACGCCACGCTACCAAGACTCGCCGCCGTCAACTGAAAATAGTAAAAAATGCAACATCAACGGCAAGGAGGGACGATGGGGTGGCTCTTGGCGGCTATGGTTTTGAACCCTGTCGCTGCCTTGGCAAAGCGAGGAGAGGGGTTGTTCCGTGAGGTGTGATCTAAATTATTAGAGCTTGTATCATCTTGATGCGAATGATTTGAGTATACTACAAATTCCTTTTATTGAAAGAATATTGAATATAGTAGTCAAATAAATAATAAGAGAATATTTCTATGAAGTTCAACTCAACAAGGTTTTCCTCTGAAATTGCACGCACATTACTGCATAAAAAAATCTTTGGTTCTCAGCCCTACAAATGAAACAAGCTCTCTTTCAAAATAATATGACATACAAATAAAAGGTTCAAAAATTTATATGATTTTTTTGAATCAAAGATACCACTGGTAGTTTTTAAAGATGGAAAATAAACATTAACCAAAAATAATATATCAAGTTTATAGACATGGTTTTCTTCATTAATTTACAGACTCGATTGGGTAGTTGTTCTGATCGAGCCATAACTTTGTCTTCCAGTAAGATTATTACATGTAGATCCCCTAACTTAGTCGTGCATTAAAACATTTAAAAGAAAATCAAACATCCCCTTGTTTATAATGCCACTCTTAAATGTGTACTTCAAGAAAGGATGCTCATATCCATAGCATTTTTTTCTTCAAAATACATACCAAAATCAAAGATAACAAAAACAGAGTATTAGGGAGCGGGGGAGAGAGAACATTGTTCATGCACAAAAATGAAGTTATTTGAGCAACAATATTTGACTGATCCGCATATGATAGGGCTGATTCATGCTCATATGATCTCGGACGTGTTTGGCATCCCTGCTTGGCAGGATTCATGAAGATCGAACCTAACTGATCGTGAAATAAGGATTGCGTTCCTCATGTGGTTATGATGACCACTTGTAAAACTCACACAGAATCTACCTACCCCATGTGTATAAATAATAGAGTGCTAGTTTCAGGGAAGCTGTAACTAATACACCCACCATACGCCAAGTCGCAACAAGTGAATATTAGGAAGCGTTGGATGTTTTAGAGTTTTATTTTCTTGAGATGTTAGAGGAAACCAAACCACAAGCAATAACACTTGTGCTGATATACGGTGTTTCATGTATTCAAACTTCTCTTCAAGTAGACATAAGAGGTCTGTTTGTGGAAGAGTTATGATGTGAAAACATTAGGATTCTGCGCAACCGTGGCCATATTCTAGTTGTCAAAGAAAACTACGAGAGTATGGCACAGTCTATCTAGACCTGTGAGCTGTGAAGTACCCACCAAAGATTGGAACCTTCGTATCCTCAATGGGGTCTCTGTTTATCAGTCTTGCACTACCATTTGCTGAGGATGGAGGAGAGTGATGTCACTGAGACTGCATTGGCAATCTTTGACATACACCAAGACAAGAGTTCAAGACTAGCTGAGTCCAATTTAACTAGTAAACCGTTAATGTAATATATTGGCAGAATCAGCTCCATCTTATCCTTACATCCCAAACTTGAGGTGATCAGTATCCGATAATTAAGAATAGATTTTATTTACTTTAATAATTGAGAATAGATGAATGCCATCCATCAGCCGTTTCTGAAGCTACTTGACTGAGGGACAGAGAAAAAAAAAATCTTGTAGTTGAAAAACGAAAGCGCCGACCGTGGGGATCGAACCCACGGCCACGTGGTTAAAAGCCACGCGCTCTACCACTGAGCTAGGTCGGCTTGATGTCTATTATTCGTATATACTTGTCCAAAACATCAATTTCTCAAAACACATTGGAGCTTCCCTTCTCCGTTAAGTTGTGGAAATGATGAAACAGTACCATCAATATGAGGAAATATTGTGGAAATGATGCTCCTAACTGATTGGACTACTTCTTCCATTTTCTCGAGGTAAACGCTATGTATCGCAGTACGATGGAAAGGAAACCATCGGACCGAGCGGAAGCCGCATATTCCCATCCCATCGTACTGCCCGCATTCAAAAAGATTTTCATGGAAAAAAGATCAGACGCAATAAACATGACGCATTACCCACCAGCTCCGCTCCCAAAAATATCATGCCATAATTGAGCCCGAAAATGGCGGCCATATTGTTCGCCTCAGATGGATCTGCTCTAGCCACATTTGCTCACCTGCTCTCTCCCCAGTGCGCCGCCATTCCTCTCCCCGCGACGCCACCACCAGCACCCCCTACCGATGTGCTCCTCGACGTACTCCGCCCTTAGTCCAGGGGATCACCACGCAGACGCGCTTCTCTCGACGTCCGACACGGGGAAATCAAGGAGAGATGTCGGCGGCCTTGTCGCGCTGACGCCAGGGTAGGTGATAGTTGCACTCAACGCGACCCCCGATCGCCGTTGGGTGGAGGTCAGGATAGCACTCAGGGCGTTGGTCGCCCGGGGTGACATATTGCACGGCGGCCACTCATTGTACTCGGCGTGCTCCATGTTGCCACCAATCACCTGGGTCAAGCCCTGCGCAAACACACTTTTGGCACTCTGTCGCGGGTAGTTGCCGTTGGGGCCTCCCTGCCCGCCGATGGATGGTGGTATAGAGCCAGAGGTGGCATAGCCGGGCCGCTCGGGCTAGACTCCGCATGAAGCAGCGGATTGGGGGAGGATGCTTCCTTGAATCAGGGAGCAGGTAATTGCAACTGACCTAAATTCTAATCAGGGTTGTTTTTGATCTTTGTAGCGTAATATAGGTACTGATCAATCTACTCAACTTTTATCAGATAGTTACACGTCCACAAAATTGATATGTTAGGTAGCACTAATATGAAATTTCTTATATTGAGATGCTTTATGTAAACTTCTATGCTTCCAATACGAATGATTTATGCTGAAATAGAACTAATCTCTTGCTACGTATTGACTCGCGCAAGATGGTGGAGTCGTCCGGCGCCGTGGCGGTATCGATGGCAGGCCTGACATGGTCAATGCGATGATCTCTTTTGAAGATGGAGTCGAGGAAGACGGCGGTAGCAACTTCTATGGTGTATGTGTTGGCGTATGCTGAGAGTCTGCTTGACTAGATGTGCTTCTCATCTGCTATTGGACGGCCTGGGAAGGCATTTGGTTTTTGGTTGATGTGAGTTGGTGAATTGTCACCCCTTCATCCCTCTGTAGGTTTAGCGAGATGGCTTCGAGTTTGATCTTTTGTATTGCTCTTGTAAGATGTTGTGAATAATCTAATAAAAAAATGCGTGTGCATCCCTTGAATGCAGAAGCTGGGGCGATATTTCCCCCATTTCGAAAAAAAAAAACGTATTGCAAGTGAAAAAAGTATAGGAAACTTCTATGCTTATAATACTGAAGATTTGTTTTGAGATAACACTATTAATCTATTGCTTCATATTATATTTTATGATTTTTTTATTTTTATTTCGATAGTTTGCTGCATAGAACCATGCTTCCTTGTTTTAGATTTGTTATTGTCATGTTCAGGTCCATTGTAGTTTCAACATTAACCTCGTGCTACTAGTTATGTTTCAGGCTTCAAAGCTTCTGCGTGGTACTAGTAGTGTTGGGGCATCATAAGTTGATGCTTCCAAAGCATGTGTCTGTTTGTTCCTGAAAGTGTGTGTAAACAGAACCATGCTACCTTTTGGCATGTTGCCCAAACTGTCAATAGCATTGCATTTTAAGTATTGCCTCGTGCTTTCTATATTTCTCATATATATGCTGCTCAAGTGCTCATGATACACATCCAGATTATTTTTTCCTCAATGGGTGATATTGGTTGGCTACAACGACATTGGCAATGTGCATGTCGAGGTTGAGATTATGCTAGTCAACATAGAGGTCAAGATTATGTGCAGCACGACTGCTGAGACATGCGACTTCTTCACGTCAACAAAAGTTGGCCAATGGGCCGCGCCTACTACCTAATGCCCTTCACATGCGGGTGTAGGCACTCCAAGATGCAGTGGAGGCATGAGGTTGTTGTTGCAGGTCAGCGACGAGTCGCAGATGTTCACGTCAACTCCCATGTGCCCTTGCCATGGGAGGTGGATGGAAGGAACATTGCCAAATGGCGAAATCCATACGACCAATTTTTATTGTATATCAAAGCAAGTTATGATCTAGATGAAAGCAAAATCTCTTTTAGTTGGAAGCAAATTATATTCTTTCTAGGAAGCATAGTTCCGCTCTTACGAAAAGGATGTTGGTAGAAACAATGTTCGTTACATTGGAAGCAAACTCTATTTTATTTGTAAGAAAAGTATATTCTCCGTCGGAAGCAATGTTAATACAAACAAATATTTGCTGCATCTTTTCTACTATGAAAGTAATAAGACCTCCAGTTGAGTTGGAAGCAATCTAGCTGGCCAACGGAAGCAAAATTATCTTGGTAGGAAGCCAAATTAATACGCACTGACAAGTATACTTTCAACAAAAACAATGCTTCACCAATGAAAAATAATGCTTCTATGGCAAAAAAGAACTTGTTGATGGGATTTGGGGAAAACTCGTACTAATTATCTTTTTTTACTATGAAAATAATAAGACCTCCAGTTGACTTGGAAGCAATCTAGTTGGCCAATGGAAGCAAAATTATCTTGGTAGGAAGCCAAATTAAGATGCACTAGCAAGTATACTTTCTACAAAAACGATGATCCACCAATGAAAAATATGATTCTATAGCAAAAAGAAAGAACTTATTGATGTGATTCGGGAAAAATGTACTAATTAATTTGCTATTTCTATTAGTGGGAAACACGATTGCTTTCCCCCGGGGGATGAGAACGCACCCGTCCTCCGCATCCTGAGCGCGCCGCGTGTCCCTTTTTCGTGGCAGAAAAGAAGCGGGCCCCACCACTACTTTCCCCATCTTCTATCATCTTCTCCATGATTCCCCACCGCCCAACCTCCTGAAAATCCCTCCGTCGCCACGCCCTTCCTCCCACCTCCGCAACGGCGCAACGATGCTGCCCTGCCCCGTGGGATTCCGCCACCACGCGGTTCCTCTCCCTCCGCAACGGCGCCGCCGCGCCCCGTTGGATTCCGCCGCCGCGCCGCGAAGTTGGGGACCGTCAACGAGCGGGTGTGCATCTCGGGGGTCCCCGACGGCGAGAAGGTGCACACGCCGACAACCGCCGCGACTCCGCAGCTGCGACCCCCGCTGCTCCGCCTTCTACGGCGTGCCGCCGGCGTTGCTGCTAGCGGCGCCCGGTGTTGCTCCGACCGGCGCTCGGTGTTGCTGCTAGCGGCGCCGGCGCCGCCGGCCGGCCGCCGCCGCCCGCGGCGACCCATGGTTGGCCACCGCGACTACCGCCGCCTTCCTCCCGCGCGGACGGCCCCAAACCTTTCGCGCGCCACCGACTCCTTGTCGAGCGCCACCACCGCTCAACCCGCCAAGCCGGCGATCTTCTTCTCCATGGCCGATGGGCTACCTTCTTCCCCATGGACGAGGGAGGCCTTCTTCCCCGACCGCCGCCTCACCCTCCAACCACCACCCCTATTTCTTCCACATGGGTCGCAACGTCGGGCAGCCGGAGTCGCAGCCGCGTCGACGGAAGATCCCCGCGTCGGCCAGGGCCACCATGGCGGACTGCGAGATTTGGGTGCCACTACCGGCGGATTCCGGTTTTGCTACCTTTAGGTCTCTAGCGTTGCTACCGACGGAGGCCGGCTTTGCTACCGACGATCTCGCGGTGTTTGCTACCGGCGAAGGGTGGCTTTATGCTACCACCGGAGGCATGCTTTGCTACCATAGGCATAGGGCGTTGCTACTAGCAGCTTGTGGCGTTGCTGTCCTGGACGGACGGAGTTGCTGCAACCTCGGGCGGCGTTGCTACCGGCTGCAGGCGATGTCTCCGTTGATGTCTTAGAGGATTTGCAGCATATGAATAAAAAAAATTTGCTACAATTTATTGCGGTTTTGCTACATCCGCGTAATACGTTTGCTACGTGGTCTCCGGCGAGGTCTCCGGCGAGCCCAGCCTTTTTATTTTCTTTTTCTGAACGAATCGTTTTTTGCTTCAGTCATTTGCTGCCGGGGGTGTTTTTTGCTGCCGGGAGATGTTTTTTTGCTACATGCAAATCTAACCGTCAAAATGGTTGATCCGACGGCTGGGGACCCGGGGGCTGGGGAATCAGATCCCCCGGGGGACGCCCAGCAGTTTCCTTTCTAAAATTAAGGAACGATTCTGGACAGGTCGCAGAGTGTATTATGGGAGCAGTTCAAATGGAAGCATGCAATTAGCTGGAATCACGGAAAGAGGCATCATGCATGGCCTGGTTGAAAATCCAGCGTACAGCAAATTACTAGTCCGATGGGAAGCTGATATCGGCTTCTCCCTTTTCTCGATTAGCTTCGGATACTTCACGTATTATCCCGCCTTCAATGTGGTTTTTTTTCCAGGGAGAATGTGAGCACCCATGCTCAACACTGTTGGAAAAACTATTTTTTTGCAAATTCGCAATTTCGAAACTGGAAGGAAACTATTTTGCAAAAATAGAGCAAACAAAAGTAATTCTGTATCCAAAACGAAAACCAACCAAAAAATAATTTAAAAAAAAGAGATAAGGCAACGAAAAAAGCAAGAAGAAACAAAAAGGAAAAAAGTTTTGAATTTTGAGTTCAGGATCAGATGGTAAATCACGGGGATGCCCCAGTGTCGTAACAGGCTTGTTGGGGCGGGCACCCCTCTCGCATGAATATTGCGAGCCTGTACCACTCCTCATTTCCCTTTGCTGCCTGAAGGATCATGGCTTCAACGGGAGGCACCTCGTCCCCTTTTAAAGACCTTCCTTCAACGCGCTCGCTCTTCATCCGCCGAGGTGGGACTAAACTTTTTGCAACCTCACTGCTGGTGAATGCTATACCTGCCACGGGCCATCAAAATCTATACGCGATGGGCCGGTCGGCCGAACCAGATGCTGGCCCATTCCAGCTGATTATTGCGTCCTAGGCGTAAGTTAAATACTATTAACTTACTAATGACTTTCCTAACAAATGGGGATGTAGCTCAAATGGTAGAGCGCCCGCTTTGCATGCGGGAGGCACGGGGTTCGATCCCCCGCATCTCCATAATTTTTCGATTTTTATTTTCAGTTATGGCATGGTACTCTTGTTTATTCCCTCATCCTCTCCTTCCTATCTTGCATGCGGGAGGCACCAGAGTGTGCCTTCAGATTGCAAGCGTTCTTCTCTTTCTTTCGCCAAGTTATTATTGGGTTATATGTCTTGTTCTCACATCATTTAAAGCACATAGGTTTTCAAATTGATTCTCCAGAATTTTCCATTTTGTCTACAAGATTACCTATCTTTTTCGTTTGGTCATGGTAGTCTTTCTAAGCTTCAACAATGAGCTTTCCGATTGCAACTTTTTTTTGTTTCTTTCTTTTGTCAAGACATTAGGTTTATATACCTATTGCTCAAAATATTTAGGATATGCATAGGTTTCGCATAAAAACAAATCGATTCTTCATAAAAAAATTGTCTCTAAATTACTTTTCTTTTACATTTTTTTTCATGGTAGTCTTTCTTATTTTTCTATATGAGACCAAACGTTTCGGTGGACAGTGGATCTTAGTTATTCTTGCAAGCTTTCCAATTGCAATGCGTCATTGGTATATAATCTTTCTTTCAAGCTCATTTCAACCACAAAGATTTTGTATAAAATAAATAGAACGCTAAATCACCGGTGTATCTCCCATTGCATTCGTCTTCTCCTGGTTAGTCACCCAATATGCAGCACCACTATGGCGGGATATCCCTTGCTACCTATATGGGCGAGATTGGTTTCTCACATGGCTTTTTTCCCGTTTTTCCGATTTGCTCGGCCAGCTGCTGACATCAGTGGAAACCGAGGCTAGACCTGTTGCGCACTTAGTTTGGTTGCCAACATTGTGTTTCAGTGCAGTTTCGTCTCAATGTTTGATAGTCCACACCGGTGATGTATCGCGTACCTAGAGGGGAAAATGGCATTTAGTTATGTGCTCAAACTGGCTTAAGGTTACCACTTCAAACTTGGTGGTGTTACCCTCTAACGGCTATGATCACACATAGAACACATGCAATTTGGCAACCACCATTAGATTAGTAAGCAAGTTTCCCATACATATGTGTCCATAATCAAGGGTTCAAATGAACACGCCTGATCAAAAGCTATCTGAGGCTTCGAAAGCCCCTGAAGAAACTATGGTTTAACCCTAGATCAAAAGCCACCATATCAGAACGCATGTTCATCATTGTCTGACGCTAACTACTACTACTAACAAAAATAGACAGACAAATAAAAGCATATAAATAGGCAGGCCGCCGACCAACCGTGGTCAGGACAAATGTAGGTCCTAGCGGTAGAGTCGTTGTGCTTGTAGATGGTCAGTCATCTTCAGGCCAAATGCTTTGATCTTAATCTTCAGCATATCGCAACGCTCCAGGTCGTACTTGAAGACGACCACCGGCCAGTTCATCCTCGGCAGCACCTGCCCGCCGTGATATGTGACCTACACTCACACGTCGCACCAGCGAGGGGGAGATGGCCACACTGCCGGCAGAGGGATCTTGATACGGTTGTTGACTGCCAAAACCCACCGGCGGGCAGCGGCCTTGTCAACACTGTAGAGCCGGGGGGAGCCTAGAGCTGCGGCTGGCTGAGACCCCTCCGAGCGACGGCCCGCAATGCTCTTCTGGTCACACGCGGCGTTGCGAAGTGCAAGGGCGTGCCACCCGACCTATACCCGGTCGGGAAGGTGATGATATTGCCTCGCTTAGTTTCCTGCGGGGCATACATGTAAACGTTAAATACGAGCCTCGATCGGCTCTCGGGTTATCCCGTGAATCGGCTCAAAGAGCCGATCCACCCATGATCCGTACGGGGTGTACGAATACTTGGTGGTCCTGCTTGATCAAGATGAAGCTAATGAGATCTACGACGATTTAGGGTTTTCACCACATAATCGGATCATCCTACTCCGAGGTTGGGCCGGATGGCCACGCACGGTGCTCGTAAGCCGATCCTAAACAAGGCCAAAAAACCAACATGAAGTTGATCCTAGGAACATCCCGTTTAGGACTTGCGAACGCCACCCTACGTGCCACAGGATCCTCCCCCTTTGTAAGGCCAAACTATTGCGGATATTAAACTAATCCACGTAGAACAAGGAGCAATCGTAACGGATCGGATCTACTAAATAATGATCAAGCGGGGTGCCGCCCCACACCTGAGATAGGCGTGAGGACGGCTAGATATGCAAGGGTTGCACTACGTAAGCATGCTTAAACGAAGAACAATGCTAACCCTAACACATCTAATGATAACTACGTTGCTCGCCATCAAAAGCGCTTCGATACGAGCAACGCATGAACAACGTGGGGCTTGTGCTTGCCTAGATCGCAAGATGCGATCTAGGCAGCATGTCGCTTACCCGATAGAAACCCTCGAGACGAAGGAGTTGGCGATGCGCCGAGATTGGTTTGTTTTTGGGGTTGAACGTGAGTTGTTGTTTATTCCATAAACCCTAGGTACATATTTATAGTCCGGGGGACTTTCTAATGTGGGCATGCACTAAACCGTGCACGAGTAAGATTCTATCTCTAAACTAAGATGCGATCTAATATATTACAGACATCCGGGCAATTAAGCCCAACTTGGTATAAAAGGCCGATCCACGCACTCCTTCTATATATATATATTTCTTCAAACCATCTTGATCGCGGCCCACCTCTGACTTGGTCAAATTCTGGTGATAACACATGCCCCCCTGGTTTTGGAAATATCATTTCCAAAATCATCATGCTCTTCTCTCGTCGGGTCATGTTGTGGCATCACCGTTGCAGTACCTCTTGTCTCTTCATATTTTGCAGTGAGGAGCCATGACGCCGATAATGAAGGCAGCGAGATTTAGTGACATGGCATCAGTGGTATGCAAACAATCGGCTCTCCTTGAACAATCGGCTCTTTAAAAAACCCTCTTTTAATACCGAAGAAGCGTTTCCGGCCCGGCCGTTTTGCCGATAGTCGAAATCACACGATCTTTTTTTAAAAAAAGGAAACCGATGGCGCCGCATCGGTCTCTCTCATAAACACACCGGGTAACGTTGAGCTAGCCATCCTTCCAAACGGTAACCCGCGACCTCCATCTGCAAAGACAGAGTCAGATCCCCAAATCGTCGCTCGAGCGGTTCCAATCCACCACCCCCTACACGAGATCTCGACCGCGCGGCTTCCAATTTCTTCAACGCATCTCATGGCGGAATCAGCCTAACACCGGTACCACGGTTTACGGATCGAAGGTAATCCCCAACCTCCTCTCGCCGTTTGACTTTGACACGGGATTAATGCAAACGCCTCGAATTAATGCCTCGTTCCGCCACTAATTTAGGTTTCGGACATTCTTCTGCCACATCCTTCTCTCGCAAATTCGATGTGCCTCGGTCCTCGTTCTTCCGAGAGCCCTGCCTCGTTAATCTCATGCGAAGCTAACGGAATCCCCTTTGTGAGCCAAAACCTAGATTCGACTTCCTGGGCCGGCCGCTGCGAGCCCGGCCCAATCCCCCGAAGGTTGGGTGGCATGGTACGGTAGGGTATCAAAATCCCATTATGCCACTTGGGAAACCATAGGAATAGCCGATGCCCTGTCATTATCGCTGTCTCCTCTTGAGAAGAATGAGAACATCTTGAAAACCATCGGCTACTTCGGTCCGACGCATTGAACTCGTTTCATGTTTGGTCATGGCCCTATGACTCCGACCCTGCTCGGATGTGGCCATGATCACGGGGCTAGACATTGCATCTCCCAGCCCTTACGCATTCAAGCTGCCAAAGGTCCCTTTCACTCTCTCCTCTAAAAAAGAGTGTACCAGCTGGGGTGCCTATCTCAATCGTTATATGAAAACCAAAGGCCCGGTGACGGAGAGGGAACACACGGCCTTCTTGAACTTCCGGTTGGAGCACTTCATATTACGTGGTCCGTCACTTGCTCCTACCAAGAACTACCTCTCCTCGGCCTATGAACTCGCCAAAGGCACCCAACTTGGTCTAGGCAAGTTATTCCTTGGAGAGATTTATCGATCCCTTCAAGCGATGTCCGTCAAACTGTTCACCCGCAAGACAGCTTAAAGCGGCGGCCCACGGTGGTTCATTCAGCCGTGGGCCCAAGCTGTACTTCCAAAGCCAAATCCCGGACTTCCCATCGCTGACCAACCGCACCTTTCCGGATGAAAATGGCAAGGAAATTCGATGCACCAGCTACGGCCAAGCCCCGTATGGTCTCCGGGTAGCAGATTGATCCCCAAGGAAGCGACGGGGTGGTTTAAGATTTTCTTCCGGGGTTTAGACAACCCCCTGTTCCACCCTTATACTCGAATCGGCAAATTTTGAAAACCCCGTCTCTTTCCGATTGGACGACTTTGCCGATGACGCCGGCATCACGGCACTTGTACTCTCTCATGATTCGTCCTTGCTTTCTCCCTGTTGGCATGAGCACCTCGAACCGGATCATCAAGCCCGGTTATGAGTGTTATCAACCGGTAATAGCGGCTCGGCAGCTTGGTCTCGGACAGGTGCCCCCACACTTCTTCCTACACCACCCGACGACAAGTAGAGCTGAACCGCTCGACATCCTCACCGCCCAAAGGTGCTATACCTTTTTCGACGCTTTGGTCATACCAATTCCCCACGACCTCCATTTCTCCTTCACCACCGACGGTTTTGAAACTTGGTGGTCTATGTGGAAGACCCATGTCTTCAGGAGGGCACTAGGACCGCAGCTGAAGGAGCTTGACGCCGAATATGATCCCCCTGCCGACCAGGTACCGTCACTTAAGTATTTCTTGTAAGCTGCCTTATGGTGATTGTCCGTGAACTGACTCTCTTCTCTTGGCAGCAACAAGATGGCCCAGCTCCTACACAAGCCGACGGCTCCCCTTTCGTCTTTCTTCCTCCGGCACCGGTGGTTCTCTTACGCCGAGCTCGCCTCCCCGAAGAAAGTTATAATGCAGAGTCGGCCGATTTCACCGAAATCGGCTTCTAAGAGTAAAGCATCTTCGGGGCCCGTTGCCCCCGAGCCTCGACTCGGGCGAGGACGGCGGTGAGGAAGGTAGCGGCCGGGAAAACCACTGAAGCGTAAAGCTCCGGCCCGGGAAAGCTTGCGTGTAAGTTGGTTCGGACCCTGCAGGTGTTCGTCCGCTTTTTCAAAGAATTTGTTCATGACGCGCTTGTATCCTTTCCTACGAGGCCTCTATCGAAGGATCCTCCGGCGGAGCCGAAGAAACCAGCCGGGGAGAATCGAACTCGGGTGATTCCGAGAGGTCCACTACCCGGAGTCGGACGGCCGCCGGCGCCGGCTTCCAAGAAGAGGTTGATCACCGGAACCCCTGTTCCTCGGGCCCCGACCGGATCGGGGTTACGTACGAAGCACCGCTGTGTCAAAAGGGCTCGTAAGAACCCACCAACCTCTTCATCAAGCCGGAGGTCTCGAATGTAATGATCTTCATGGTCACGCTTTCATGTCTGTCCCGTTATCATTTGGATCGGCTAATCACTTCCTCTTGTAGGCCGCCGAAACTTCTAGCGGGGATGTTGAGGAGGTACGGAGGCCGTCCGCTACCCTGGATCTAGCTGCCCCGACGCCCGCGGGCATGTACGAGCGGTTGATTCAACCGAGTCCCCAGAAAAGCCGATCGTTACTGCGCCGGCTGCTCCTTCCCCCTTGGGAGAGGTATGTTTTTTTTCCTTTTGGTTCTGTCAGTTCCTTGTCACCTGTTAAACTCACTGTGTTTGCCTTGCCAGGGTTGTGATCTCTCGAGCTTGCTTGCGTTCGACCCAGCATCCATCGATCCCACCCCTTCCAAGGCAAGTGGGGAGCCGGACATCGGCACGGTCCGTGGCCGGCTCCGGCGCCTCAAGGACTTGCTCTCTACCTCTATTGAGGCTACGATTGAGAATTCCGAAGAAGTCAAAGGCATCCTCGCGGGTATCCATTCTCATCTCCCTATGACCCTGCAAGTGAAGCTTTGGCCCGCCGTCACCCTGTCGGTCTTCAAGTCACGGATTCAATCAGCTCGCCAAAGGATTACTCTTCGCCACTCCCAACTTCCGCTGAGAGCCGATATTGCCGAGAAGTGCCGACGGCTCAATGAGAAAAAGGCTGCTCCGGACGCCAAGACGGATACTTCGCCACCCGTGCCGAACTCGAAACCTTGCACAAGGAGTTGGAGGACCTCGAAGAGAGGGTAAGGGTGACCAAACAGCTCATCCAAGATAAGGAGGCCCTTGTCGCCCGCTCTGAAGAAGAAGCAAAAGATCTCACAGCCGATCTGAAGACCGATGCGGCTGAAATCCGTTCCACGAGCAATCAGCCGGTGACGGGCAAAGACGCGGATGATGAAGCTGAGATTGCTGAGGCGGAACGCATCCGTGTTGATGCTATTATCGCCCTCGGCGTGTTTCTCCAGTAGGGCCTTGATATGTTGATCGCTACGTTTGCAACGTTTTGCTTCTCTCCTTCTTGTTTTTTTTTTTTATTAGCCGATTTTCCACCGGCTATCGTTTACCATCTTATTAGCCGATTTTCCACCGGCTATCGTTTACCATCTGTCCGGCGTGGTTACCGTATGCCTCCCTCGAGCCGAATCTGTGCGGTAACTACGGATATCGGCTCGCGCTACGCCCGTGCGCTGTACTCGCGAGTCAGCCCCGTTGGGACTCGTGTAGTCGACGTGGCTGTCTGTCCGTTAGATCGCCGCTGGACCCAAGCAACCATGTGGTGAACATAACCTCCGGTCGGCTCGTCGGATCAAAGCCCTCTCATGAAAGTATCATAGTTCCCCTCGTGTAAATCTGGGGCACCAGGCTCCGTCGGGAGGACGAGTAATGCGTCCGCATCGGCCGAAGTCTCGCTATCGGCCTTCCTTTGATTGTTTGTTTCGCGCATCGGCCGAGCAACGTAGTTACCCGGCAGATCCTCGTAGGTGACCGGCGTGCCGTCCGCCATCTCGGATGTAGATGGCGATGTGGTTGATGTAGACGATGGTCCCACCGGGCGTGCCGAGAATGTGTTGACTGCCAAAACCCACCGGCGGGCAGCGGCCTTGTCAACACCTTGTAGAGCCGGGGGAGCCTAGAGCTGCGGCTGGCTGAGACCCCTCCGAGCGACGGCCCGCAATGCTCTTCGGTCACACGCGGCGTTGCGAAGTGCAAGGGCGTGCCACCTGACCTATACCCGGTCAGGAAGGTGATGATATTGCCTCGCTTAGTTTCCTGCAGGGCATACATGTAAACGTTAAATACGAGCCTCGATCGGCTCTCGGGTTATCCTGTGAATCGGCTCAAAGAGCCGATCCACCCATGATCCGTACGGGGTGTACGAATACTTGGTGGTCCTGCTTGATCAAGATGAAGCTAATGAGATCTACGACGATTTAGGGTTTTCACCACATAATCGGATCATCCTACTCCGAGGTTGGGCCGGATGGCCACGCACGGTGCTCGTAAGCCGATCCTAAACAAGGCCAAAAAACCAACATGAAGTTGATCCTAGGAACATCCCGTTTAGGACTTGCGAACGCCACCCTACGTGCCACGGGATCCTCCCCCTTTGTAAGGCCAAACTATTGCGGATATTAAACTAATCCCCGTAGAACAAGGAGCAATCGTAACGGATCAGATCTACTAAATAATGATCAAGCGGGGTGCCGCCCCACACCTGAGATAGGCGTGAGGACGGCTAGATATGCAAGGGTTGCACTACGTAAGCATGCTTAAACGAAGAACAATGCTAACCCTAACACATCTAATGATAACTACGTTGCTCGCCATCAAAAGCGCTTCGATACGAGCAACGCATGAACAACGTGGGGCTTGTGCTTGCCTAGATCGCAAGATGCGATCTAGGCAGCATGTCGCTTACTGATAGAAACCCTCGAGACGAAGGAGTTGGCGATGCGCCGAGATTGGTTTGTTTTTGGGGTTGAACGTGAGTTGTTGTTTATTCCATAAACCCTAGGTACATATTTATAGTCCAGGGGACTTTCTAATGTGGGCATGCACTAAACCGTGCACGAGTAAGATTCTATCTCTAAACTAAGATGCGATCTAATATATTACAGACATCCGGGCAATTAAGCCCAACTTGGTATAAAAGGCCGATCCACGCACTCCTTCTATATATATATATTTCTTCAAACCATCTTGATCGCGGCCCACCTCTGACTTGGTCAAATTCTGGTGATAACAACAGTCCATCAAGCCGGCATGGAACGACGAGCATGTGCAGGTCGTTCACGTCCAGTTGGACGGAGCCTCTATGTAACATGCGCACAAAGTGTGATCCAAAACTGGGGAAAGTCGAATCAAACTCAAATCAAACCTTATCCATGTGAATCTACATCGGATCTAGTATCTAGAGTGGGGAAAAATAATTAGAATGCGTACAGACGTCAGAGAGACAAGATTTACTGCCGGCAACCTCCCTAATAACCCTAACCACATATCCAATCTAGAAGATCAAGGACTAACAATGGAGAAATCCGATGCCGTAGTCGCCGATGATGATCCAGGACCGTGCGATGAAGCTCCCAAAGACATGGACCAAAGCCGCCCCCGGCAGGGATGGGGACGGCACCGCCGGCGGAAAAATCCCCGCCAACTCGGTAAGTGTTGGCCCAACGATAGTTGGCGCCTTCCTCGCGGTCGCACTCGAGGTCCCGACCTACGATGAGGCCGCCGTTGTCGTAGCCCTTGTCATGTGTGGCCGCGCGCACATCAGCGATGGAGCTCTCATAGCCTTCGCCAAACCATACTCACTTCTCGTACCTAGCCTTTAAATCTGGTTCGACGCCAGAGCCTTTGAAACTCATGAAGTTCAGGAAAACGATGCGAGCATGCCAACCAAATGGGCCGATTTCTTCTCCATGCGGGAAACCACTTCACGACGAACCGAATTCGCCCTATGTGACCAGGTGTGACACTTCTGAATGCACCTTCTTTGGAGGTGTTAATGATATCTTCCACCGGGGCACCTTGCGATGCTTCATGAGGAGGTGGCATTTTATCTCACGACTACATATTACAGATTGAGATATTAGCGACGGCAGAGAGGATAGTGAAGCTTAGGATTTAAATTGTTATATTTTAAAGTTTGGGGACCAAACTCCAAAGCCAAACCACTCGATATGCTCGAGTGTGAAATACTATGTAAGTATCTCAAAACAAGACGACAAGTGTGTATTGTAGCGGCAAAAAAGTACCACGCTGGTCCATACTACTACCTATGTTCGTATTTAATCGACGGGTGAGATGATACACGTACATAAGCTACTTTGTCTGTACAGCGTGCGTCAATTTAATCCGAACTGAGGGTGTATTTGTTATAATCTGGTTTGGCTATTCAGTTTGTGCTTGTTTTGTTGGTAGACTAATATTTGTTCATCTATACCACGGATATTATGAAATGCGGTTTTCCCAATTCCTCGTTCAATAAGATTCAGCTATATATCTGCAACAAATCATTAATCGTCGGATTGCATCCTGATTCATGCTAGTGTTGAAATTGGACATGGTTTGCAACTGAAAACTTTCCTGGTGCAAGTGGATTGTAGTAGCTAAGCAAAACATGATCTGTACTGCTGGATACACATCATGATCCGTGTTGGCTCGCAGCTGAGATTTAGCGACATAATTTGACCGACAATTGAGCACCCTAGGAAATGAGGTCGTCAGAGGTCGCCAACAATTTTTGGCAAGCCATGGCGGCATTGCCCATGCACTCTACAGCTTCACCAACGAGTTAACGCAACAAACAAATTATTGGCACGCAATGGCGCCATCCCGCCTCACAAACGGATTCACAAGCCACAACCCATAAAATTCAAGCACACCTAGAAAGGCAAATCCACCAACTCGGATAGGCCGGCACCGGCGAGCTGCGTAGTGCCGCCGTTTTGCCGCGCCAGCGCGAGAGCCACCATGACGGCCGCCACGGCGAGGACGACGAGCAGAAACACCGCGATCCCCGCACCCAGCCACATCTTCCTCCGCCGCGCCGCGAGTTGCAGCTGCCGGGCGTCCAGCAGCTCCCCCTCGGCCGCGCCCACGTCGTGCGCCGCCGCCGCGACTTGCACCTCGATGTCATCCAGCCGCGGGCCCTGGGACTCCACCAGCGCGGCCATGTCGAGGAACAGCTGCTGCAGCTCCAGGAGGCCGCCCTCCACCTCCGCGGCCTCCGAGGACGACAGCATGGCGGCCCGCATCGCCTCGTCCACGTCGGCGCCCCCCGCTCCGCCGCTGGCCACGAGAAGGTCCAGCTGCTCCTCGGTGGGGGCCTCGCCGGCCACGGCGAGGTAGCGGCGGGCCGCGTCCCCGCGGCGGTCGGACGAGACCTGGCGCCGGAGCGTCTGGACCCCGGCGGTGAGGTCCTGGAGGCGGCCGCGGAGCCCCGCGGTGGCCTGCGCGGCGGGGGCCGGCGCGCGGCGGTCCATGGACGCCAGGCGCGTGCGGAGGCGGCGGGCGGAGCCGAGGAGGCGGACGAGCGCGGCCTGCGTGGCGGCTCGGGACGAGCCGGGGCGGAAGAGGGACTTGGACGCCTCGTGCGCCGACTGCAGCTGGGAGAGCTCGTCGCGCAGCGCGGCCATCTCGTTCTTGGCCGCCTCCGCCTCCGCCAGGAACGCCTGCAGCTTCTCCGCGCCGTGGTCGCCGCTCGCGGCGGAGGCGGATCCGCCGCCTTGCTGAGCCTGCGCCGCCCCAGCGGCGCCGACGAACGAATCTGTCATCAGGTCGTTCATCTCGCCGGAATCTAGAGATCGTGGTGGCTGAATGTGGTGGGCAAATGGCACCTACTCCGACGATCCGAGATCTTTCCCCTTTTAATTATGGCGAGGGAGACTGGCAGATCGAGCTAGTGGGCACGTCTTAACCAGCTCAGCTCAACCATCATGGGGCAATTACTTACTTTGACCAAGGCCAGATGATACTTTTAAAAACACAAATACCTTGCCTCTCCAAAGACAGCAATTCTGCGTATCAAACTGATGCAAATACAGCAACATGTAATCACCATTCTGAATTGTTGGTGGATGACTACAAATCTTTATTTTGTTTCTGGTTGCCAAAGAGAACCAGCAACACTCAAGCGAAACTAAAAGCTTATTCTTTCTAAACAAATAGAAGCAACAAACTAGCTCTAAGATCTAAACCGAGCAAAGCGCATTGGTCAATATAGATCTGAGGTTCCTCGTCTCCGTCATCACACATTCACGATCGAAGAGAGCGGAGACCACGGCGACGCCTCTGAGATTCGGGAGGCCAAGCTCCATCACCGAACCTGCGTTGGTCGCGTTGATGCCGCCAATGGCCACCACAGGCAACTTCGAAGCCAGGCAGACGGTCTTCAGCCCTTCGAATCCCAATGTCGGATTGTTCGCCTTCGTCGTGGTTGGGAAGACACCGCCGCATCCAATGTAGTCCGCCCCGTCGTTCCAGGCCTGCTCGGCTTGAGCAGGAGTCTTGCACGAGACACCGATGATTTTGCCCGGTCCTAGGAGCTCCCGCACCTCCCGTGCTGAAACGTCCGACTGACCAACATGAACACCATCTGCGTTGCATGCCAGGGCAATGTCAACACGGTCGTTGATCAGCAGTGGCACTCCACTGGACTTGCAGATCTCCACGCAAGCCTTGGCAGCCTCCAAGAACTCTCGTGATTCAGCATCTTTTTCTCTGAACATTACAAACACACAAAATATCAGTGAAACATACATATATAGTATTAACAAACAAAACGTGATTATTCTCAAGAAACATACCTCAGTTGGACGATGGTAGCGCCTCCTTCGATGGCAGCTTTCACGGCATCTTTTATTGTATGTCCCCACTTTTTGTTCATCCTAGAATCTGTCACTGCATACAGGAAGAGGCTATCTGGATTGAAGCTTTGCTGTGAGCCAATATTGTATGGAGGACACTTGAGCCTGAAAAGGTGGTCGAAAGGGCCTTGAGGTCCATTTCCAATGACAAGGTCTTCACTGTGATGAAGAGCAGATTCCACAAAGTTCTTTGCCACCTGCAGAGTTCACATATACGACGACAGAAGAAACAGGCATAAGATTGTACTGTTTTCAACAACGCACCCCTCAAGAGATAAACATAATGCCAAACAAGGTTCAGAAATCACTAGAGATTCATTTAGCTACACAATTCGATTATGTGTAGAAAGATTAAGTTCTAACGACAAATAAGGCATCATTGCCCTGCCAATTATGAAGATATTTGCATTATACAGGTAACCAGTTGTTGAACTAAGCCATACAACAAGTCAATGTTTAACAGTCTACAGATGATATGCCTAGTTACTGACCAAGATGCTTGCAGCAACAAAAATGTGCTATAATTAATAATATGTCATATAATGCAAGGCTACTATCACGATTCATGAGTGATATACTACTGGTTGACAACTTTTGGATAGCAGCTTGACTGTGTGAAGGCATTTGTACGCTGTGGTGTGGGTAAGGAGTACTGTAACACTAACCTGAACAGCATGCAGCATTGTTGAACCTTTTGCTAACTCAGCTGCTATAGATGAAGCCAAAGTGCAACCGGTTCCGTGTGTGTTACGGGTCTTTATACGATGCCCACGAAGCTCCACGAATTCCTTACCTGATGAATTACATGAGGCTGCTAAAAGAGCAGGAAGGAGACATGATAATGTATGACGACAAGATAATGATAGAACATACCGTCATAAAATACATCAATGGCTTCTGACAAATCTGGCATGTCCCCGCCTTTGACAAGTACATATCTGCAGATTACACATCGTTTACTCGTGTGACTGAAAGTTCAAAACTATCACCGATCAAATTAACAACAGTATGTAGTGATTACATTTCTTAAATAGGACATGCGTAGCGATTGGGACCCTACAGGGAGCTTGGTCTCCCGATTGTCTGTTGGACCTTGTGATCTGGGCCAGATGGTTTTTGAAGCAATACGATCTTAAATACACAGATTTTTAACAGTGCCCCGTATGACCTATGCGGCCGGCCCATGGATGGTGGTACAGAATCCAACCGGCTCCATGTTCTAACTTGGGAACATGATGTGCCAATTTAATGGTTACTGTGGCCCATGTGAATAACTGGTCTCCCACACCACTCCCCAGTCCACATCCCAGTTCCCCACGACACCCAAACACAGCCATCTCCGCTCGGTGCAGCTGGTCTTTTCGGATGATCAGCCACAATGGGACTAAGACACGTCCTGGACTCTGACGGAGGGCAGCAGTGGGTGATCTTGGACAATGGGCGAAAGGTCGATCCATTAATATCGCGAGAGTGAAAGAGGGCAATGCCGCTTGTAAAGCTCTTTCTTCGAGTGGGCGATCATGACAGGACTTGTGGAAGTTGATTGGAGGTAACGTGTGCACTACCTCTGCTTTGATTTGCATACAAGCTTTACTTGGTTTGTTTAACGCTGTAAAGCTCTTTCTTAGATCATTATTTGATCAAAATCACAATTTGACATGCATAAACAGATCCAATGCTTTCCTGATTAGTAATCTAGTCCTAATCAGTGTTGTCTTATAGACATGTAGGCAAATCTCTAATTCCAGGACATGTTCAATGCCCAGTCAGCCCATGTCAAACATTCAAATAGTCAAGCATCATGTCCCCACGCCATTCCTATCTGCTAACGTCCTGGGCCAGAATTCATACGTGCTGGGTGGATTGATGAGACTGCCCGCTGAGCTAAACATAGAATACATGGAGGTACAGCATATGCAATACCAAAAAACAGATGGCAATTACGGTCATCAAACTGATCACCAAATGAAAGGGAGGCTCAGATAGCGAGGTCCCTGTTGCCCATGCTCCAATTGGAGTTTTTGATTCAATCATGCATTAAGCATTGTTGTGAATATAGAGCTTTCAACTAGTCTGGCACATGGAAAAAACTTGCGACCTTTGGCATTCATCCAAGTCTCCAAGATGTGATTAAGAATATGCAGTACAACACTCCATGTACGGAGGTGCAAAAGGTGGGGACAGAGGTCACCACATGCTGGAACTAACAGATATTATGCACAGTTAGGGATGAGAAATCAACAAGACTAACTGAAAAAATCACGAGTTCAAAACTATATTCACCAGTTTGCTCCAACAGTTATACTTAGAAGGTCATAGCCAGGGATTAAACACTGGATGACTTTTAAATATAACATCTGGATATACAACAGTACAAGCACATGATAGTGCACACGTAACTAAGACGATAAATAATACATGAAGCACTGCAGAACAAAGAAATAAATCTACAAGAATACTTAATACAAACCTGGGACCAAACTTGTAAATGGATGCTGCTGCATCACGCATGTCAGAAACAGTGTGCAAAGACACACCTCCAAGTAATTTTGACGCTTCTTTCACATTTGGGGTGACTATATCAGCCATAGCAAATAGTTCATCCCTGCTCAAAGCAATTGTATCAGTACCTTCGTAAGTGCTATGAGATTAGGGATGTTAAGTGAACACCAATCGGATCAGAACTTATAAATGCACACAATAAAAGAAGAAGTTTTAATCGTGCACCTATAGTTCGTGAGAGTAGATGGATCTGAAAGACTATCTCCACTTGTGGACACCATAACTGGATCCACCACTAAAGCTGCCTTCAGATGCAGAAGTCATAGTAAGTAAGCAAATGGGCTGCCATAGATATGTTTTAATCATACTCTTGGAATGGTTCCCCGTACCTTTGACTGGAAACTTCCTGAGACTCTCACACAGAATTTGGATAATTCCAGCTGAAGGGAGCATTCCTGTTTTCACCTGATAAAATTCAAGAAAAGGTAATGAGCACTCTATAGGTAAAGCATGTCAAATGAAATCAATGTACAGTAAGTGGTATCACATCATTTTAAGTTCCAGTTTCCGAATCATAATACGAGTTGAAATAATAGCATAACTACTTGAAAGAACAATCAGCAAGGCTAAGATTTAACAGAATTGTGTGTGCGTGCGTGTCGGCCAAAAACTCACGACATAGCATGCAAGAGGCAACCACACAAAAATTCCAACCTGCCCTCTGTGGCTACACGGTACTAACCAGTCAATGAATTCTCGACGATGAGTAGCACTAATCAGTAACAACATATGAGAATGCATTTACACAGTCCAATGGCTCGGCTTCTGGCCAAGTAAACAATCTGCAATTGCTAACACACACACACACATGCTCGTTTCACAGCAACAGCAGTTGTATGTGACAGCATCAACTCTGAGCAGTTCACCCATTTCTAACTTCGAATAGCTAGCACCAACCAAAGATACAAAACTGAATTATTTCAAATTGGCATCAGAACTTGAAGAGGAATCGATAGGGCTCACCACATCCACCGACATGTCCGAGAGAACCGAGTTGAGCTGCTCCCGGATGAATTCCTCCGGCACGAGATGGACCCCCTGCGGCACCACAACCACCACCCAATTTATTTCCTCTCCTGGTCAGACTGGAGCGGAGAAGGACAGCGAATGGAAAAGGAGGCGAGTAATGAAGAAATCGGACAGCCAGCGCACCTGGACGCCGGCGGTGTTCTGGGCGGTGACAGCGGTGATGACGGTGGAGCAGTATGCCCCCAGGGCGGCGCAGGCCTTGAGGTCGGCCTGGATGCCGGCGCCGGCGCCGGAGTCGGAGCCCGCCACCGTGAGCACGTGCGGCCACGGCATCTCGCGCGACGCGGCGAGCCTGCACGGGCGGGGTCGTGGGGAAGGGTGCGTCCGCCGTGGGGAGATGAAGGAGGAGATGGAGAAGCGCGGGTGCGGGCGGAGGATTGGTTGCAGTGGTGCGAGCGACATGGCGAAGTGGACTGGAGCTGAAGCTAGAGGTTTATTATTCCTTTGGGAATCGGGATGAGTCAACTCTCTCTACCTACTCGGGGCTGGGAGAGAAGGGGGCATGATTGGTTGCTCGCGCAAAAAAAACAAAATCTGCTTTTGATATAAAACGAAGGCTTAGGCTGGTGCCAATGCACCACACCACTCTCGGCCATGCATCTTTTTCCCGTCACTCTTACCCTGCTCTCACCCCACGGTCTGCCACGTCACGAGCTATAGTGGCAGCTCTCGCTTCTCTCTCCTCCCTAACGCCTCCCTACCGCCCCCACTAGCACCGCTATCGCCCCGCTATCGCCCCCGCTCTCGCCTCCAACGCGGGCTATAGGCGGGCGAGTACTGCTACCACCGCCGGCGCCAGCGCTGCCGCCTCCCGCTCTCGTCTCGCCCCTCTCTCGCCTCTCTCCCGCCCCGCGCCGGGCGCTATCGCCCCCACTCTCGCCCCCATTGGCACCAGCCTTAGGCTAGCCATACTGCATACCCGTAGTATCTTAGCTAGTATCATGCGTATTGATCCCGTGCTAGTTAATTAGGGAGGAGAGATGAATTTAGAGCAAGTTTAATAGTATAGCCAGCTGTTGGCTATAAGCCATGTGTCATGTCATTTGTAGCTAACATAGAGCCAACATGTATAATAGTGAGCTATAATCATGTACTACTTTATCAATGGACGACCCACATTTCACTCTCACAAAGTGCCTAGAAGCACGTGTTAGAGCTGGCTCTTGCATGAGAGCCCACTCCTCTTCTCTCTCCTCATCTCTCTCCTCCAACTAAGCATGAATATATTATTTTAACCCTTATAGCCAGCTCACTAGGACTTATTATACTTGCTCTTAGAGTATCATAGCTGGATACTGTATCATAGCGCATATTACGAGAAAAGTTAATGCAAAACAAATCTTGTACATCAATTTGCATTGAGATTCTAAATAGCAATAAATATAGTATAACTATGATACTACTCCATGATACTACCCATTATAGGGATAGTATCATACACAAGTATCATATCCATGATACTACTATATGATACTTAGCACTATGGCCAGTCTCAGTCTGTTTGTGCACTATGGTTGCATACACAATATTTCGTCGCGTAGTTTCGGTTGGTAACAATGTGCGTTATGTTGGCTGACCGGAAAAAAAGTGATTGGTTGGTTATGTGCTATTAGAGCATCTCCACGGATAGCCCTCAAATAGACGTCGGCAGGAGCGCCGGCACCTCCGTTTTGAAGGACGCTGGCACTGCATCCTCTATTTGGGGGAGTTGTTTCCACATCGGCCCCCCAAAATAGCGGCCCCGTAGATGTTTTGATTTAAATCATAAATGTATGCATAGAAAATTAAATAAGAAACATTTTATTCCACAAACTAATACATAATTGACAAGGTGGTTTACATGAAGATATAGTTTGAAACATGGTTTTCCACAAACTAATACATAGTTTGAACCATGGTTGACACAAATATAAAATATTGTAAAAAAACTAAACCTAACTAGGTTGGTCATCGCAGGATTCATGTGTTCGCTGCCAAGAAAGAACACTCGAGGGCACACCTAGTCATCCAAACTGGAAAATCCAGCTGGTGATGGTGTCCCTGTTGGTTCTTTCGACGAAGAACATCCGAAAACATGCGTGCTGATATTCGCTGCGAAGAAACAACAGTCAGTCGTCCTCCTCCTCGGCGATGTCGACGTGGTAGTGGCGCGGCTACGCGTCTCGTCGAACACCTTGACGCTCATGTCCCTGTCGCCAAAGTAGGAGAACACGAGCACGAAGCCGGCTTGGAGGCGGTGGTGGCGCGCGAACTTCTCCCAGCCGATGTGGAGGTACATCTTGCCGCGCGCATCGTAGATCACGTCTACGATCCACCGGTAGTAGCCGCACGCAGCCTCCCGCAGATGCAGCGTGCCCGGGCGGTCGTTGCCGGCGACGAAGTCAGCGAAGGTGTCGGGCAACCGCTGGATGCTGCGTGGGTCGCCCTTGAGGACGAGGACGAACTCGAACAGCATGGGCCCCTCCTCGTCCATGTCCGACGATGAAGACGACGGCTTCGAAGGCGGCGGCGTACGTGCACCTCTGCCGCGGCCACGACCACGGCCGCGACCTCGGCCTCGACCAGACATGGCGTCCTCTTTTCAGATGGTGGCGGCTAGGGTTGGGGAGAGAGGCGCTAGGGTTTGTGTGTGACAGGGACGATGAGAGACGGCCCTTTTTATAGTCCGTAGGGAGGCGGGGGAGCGGTGGCGCTCATTAACGGCGGCACGAAGAGCAAGGTGCGAGCGACGGGACGGTTCGATGCGCGTATGCGGAAACTGCACCGCCGCTGCGCCCCAATAACTCCCGTCGCGAGGTAGGTGACTGTTGTAGGTATACTTTATGGGTATATCAACGGCATGGCCTAGATCCGGCAAGCCCGGGTGGCCCACAGATGGTGATGTGGCATGTGGCCTATCGGGCGGCCCAGTTGTTGTAGATCATGAAGGATGAAGTCCAGCCCAGGAGCAGGGAGCCGGATCCCAACCGACCTACGAAGGAGGCCGGATCCGTGGAGGCCCATAAGGTATCCAGATCCAGTACGACATACATGGAAGACGGATCCTTGACGTACACGGCAAGATATTGTACCGTAGTTAGGCAACTTGTATTCCGGCTAGGACTCTCCATGTAAACCCTAGATCCGTGCGCCTTTATAAGCCGGATCCTGGGAGCCCTAGAGACAACCATAACTCATTGTAACAATGCGAAAGCGCCTAGATAATTCCAGACAAGTAGCAGTAGGCCCTGTCTTCGAGCAGGTGTTCCGAAGCTGGGTAAATCGCGTACCACCGTCCCGAGGACTCTCCGCCCTATGGCCCCTACTTCTTCCCCCCTCGTGAGGATCCCTCCTCCGAGGTACCGTCGATTAGGCAACGATAGTTGGCGCCCACCGTGGGGCAAGCGGCGTCAGGAGGCCAGAACCGGGAGGGTTCCGCCATGGGAAGCTACGACGAATCCATCGCTGTGGGGCGTGTTCTTTACGTCAGGAACTTTCTGATCGTCCCGCAGGACGAATGCTGGATTCCGGCCAGGACCAACCCCATCAAGCTCTCCATCGTCCCAATTGGCGGCATTCACGTCTTCATCGGCGAAACCGTCGATTCCGACGGAAACGCCCTGGTAAGTAATGCCGACGCGATCGCCCCTGAGCAGGACGCAGTCGCGAAGATCCGATTTGAGATGCAGGAACTTCCTAAGGAAGATTCCGCCTTAGATCTGGAAAGTTCAAAGCCAACCCAATCCGCCCCTGAGCAGGAAACAACGGTGGAAGACCAATGCAGATCCGCCTGGGTCTCCCAGGTGTTAGAGAAGCAAAGGTGTCACTTCGTGCACTTCCTCGCACATACCTGATGGCGTGTATTTCACACGTTCGTTGGGCAACCCCAAGAGGAAGGTATGATGAGCACAGCAGCAAGTTTTCCCTCAGAAAGAAACCAAGGTTTATCGAACCAGGAGGAGCCAAGAAGCACGTTGAAGGTTGATGGCGGCGGGATGTAGTGCGGCGCAACACCGGAGATTCCGGCGCCAACGTGGAACCTGCACAACACAACCAAGCTACTTTGCCCCAACGAAACGGTGAGGTTGTCAATCTCACCGGCTTGCTTGTAACAAAGGATTAACCGTATTGTGTGGAAGATGATTGTTTGCGAGAGAAAACGGTAAAAACAAGTATTGCGGTAGATTGTATTTCGGTAAAGAGAATTGGACCGGGGTCCACGAGTTCACTAGAGGTGTCTCTCCCATAAGACGAACGAGCATGTTGGGTGAACAAATTACGGTTGGGCAATTGACAAATAAAGAGAGCATGACCATGCACATACATATCATGATGAGTATAGTGAGATTTAATTGGGCATTACGACAAAGTACATAGACCGCCATCCAAGCTGCATCTATGCCTAAAAAGTCCACCTTCGAGGTTATCATCCGAACCCCCTCCGGTATTAAGTTGCAAAGCAACGAGACAATTGCATTAAGTATGGTGCGTAATGTAATCAACAACTACATCCTTAGACATAGCATCAATGTTTTATCCCTAGTGGCAACGAGCACAACACAACCTTAGAACTTTACATCCATTGTCCCGAGTGTCAATGCGGGCATGAACCCACTATCGAGCATAAGTACTCCCTCTTGGAGTTAAAAGCATCTACTTGGCCGAGCATCTACTAATAACGGAGAGCATGCAAGATCATAAACAACACATAAGCATAACTTTGATAATCAACATAACAAGTATTCTCTATTCATCGGATCCCAACAAACGCAACATATAGAATTACATATAGATGATCTTGATCATGATAGGCAGCTCACAAGATCCGACAATGATAGCACAATGGGGAGAAGACAACCATCTAGCTACTGCTATGGACCCATAGTCCAGGGGTAGACTACTCACTCATCACTCCGGAGGCGACCATGGCGGTGTAGAGTCCTCCGGGAGATGAATCCCCTCTCCGGCGGGGTGCGGGAGGCGATCTCCGAGGATCCCCCGAGATGGGATCGGCGGCGACGGCGTCTCGGTAATGTTTTCCGTATCGTGGCTCTCGGTGCTGGGGGTTTCGTCACGGAGGCTATTTGTAGGCGGAAGGGCAGGTCAAGAGGCGGCACGGGGGCCCACACCACGGGCCGGCGCGGCCAAGGGGGGCCGCGCCGCCCTAGGGTTTGGCGCCCCTGTGGCCCCTCTTCGTCTCTCCTTCGGACTTCGGAAGCTTCGTGAGAAAATAGGCCTCCGGGCTTTTATTTCGTCCAATTCCGAGAATATTTCTTTACTAGGATTTACGAAACCAAAAACAGCAGAAAACGACAAGCGGCACTTCGGCATCTTGTTAATAGGTTAGTTCCGGAAAATGCACGAATATGACATAAAGTGTGCATAAAACATGTAGATAACATCAATAATGTGGCATGGAACACAAGAAATTATCGATACGTTGGAGACGTATCAGCATCCCCAAGCTTAGTTACGCTCGTCCCGAGCGAGGTAAAACGATAACAAAGATAATTTACGGAGTGACATGCCATCATAAACTTGATCATACTATTTGTAAAGCATATGTAGAGAATGCAGCGATCAAAACAATGTGTATGACATGAGTAAACAAGTGAATCATAAAGCAAAGACTTTTCATGAATAGCATTTCAAGACAAGCATCAATAAGTCTTGCATAAGAGTTAACTCATAAAGCAATAATTCAAAGTAAAGGTATTGAAGCAACACAAAAGAAGATTAAGTTTCAGCGGTTGCTTTCAACTTGTAACATGTATATCTCATGGATATTGTCAACATAGAGTAATATAATAAGTGCAATAAGCAAGTATGTAAGAATCAATGCACAGTTCACACAAGTGTTTGCTTCTTGAGGTGGAGAGAAATAGGTGAGCTGACTCAACATTGAAAGTAAAAGAATGGTCCTCATAGAGGAAAAGCATCGATTGCTATATTTGTGCTAGAGCTTTGATTTTGAAAACATGAAACAATTTTGTCAACGGTAGTAATAAAGCATATGCATCATGTAAATTATATCTTATAAGTTGCAAGCCTCATGCATAGTGTACTAATAGTGCTCGCACCTTGTCCTAATTAGCTTGGACTACCGGATTATCACCGCAATACATATGCTTTAACCAAGTATCACAAAGGGGTACCTCTATGCCGCCTGTACAAAGGTCTAAGGAGAAAGCTCGCATTTGGATTTCTCGCTTTTGATTATTCTCAACTTAGACATCCATACCGGGACAACATAGACAACGAGATAATGGACTCCTCTTTTAATGCTTTAAGCATTCAACAACAATTAATTCTTTTCTCATTAGAGATTTGAGGATGTTTGTCCAAAACTGAAACTTCCACCATGGAACATGGCTTTAGTTAGCGGCCCAATGTTCTTCTCTCACAATATGCATGCTCAAACCATTCAACTCAGTGTAGATCGCCCTTACTTCGGACAAGACGAACATGCATAGCAACTCACATGAAATTCAACAATGAGTTGATGGCGTTCCCCGAGTAAACATGGTTATCGCACAACAAGCAACTTAATAAGAGATAAAGTGCATAATTACATATTCAATACCACAATAGTTTTTAAGCTATTTGTCCCATGAGCTATATATTGCAAAGGTGAATGATGGAATTTTAAAGGTAGCACTCAAGCAATTTACTTTGGAATGGCTGGAAAATACCATGTAGTAGGTAGGTATGGTGGACACAAATGGCATAGTGGTTGGCTCAAGTATTTTGGATGCATGAGAAGTATTCCCTCTCGATACAAGGTTTAGGCTAGCAAGGTTATTTGAGGCAAACACAAGGATGAACCAGTACAGCAAAACTCACATAAAAGACATATTGAAAGCATTATAATACTCTATACCAGTCTTCCTTGTTGTTCAAACTCAAAACTAGAAATTATCTAGACCTTAGAGAAACCAAATATGCAAACCAAATTTTAGCATGCTCTATGTATTTCTTCATTAATGGGTGCAAAGCATATGATGCAAGAGCTTAAACATGAGCACAACAATTGCCAAGTATCACATTACCCAAAACATTTATAGCAATTACTACATGTATCATTTTCCAATTCCAACCATATAACAATTTAACGAAGGAGAAACTTCGCCATGAATACTATGAGTAGAAACCAAGGACATATTTGTCCATATGCTACAGCGGAGTGTGTATCTCTCCCATAAAGTGAATGCTAGGATCCATTTTATTCAAACAAAACAAAAACAAAAACAAAACGACGCTCCAAGAAAAAGCACATAAGATGTGGCCGAATAAAAATGTAGTTTCGGGGGAGGAACCTGATAATTTGTTGATGAAGAAGGGGATGCCTTGGGCATCCCCAAGCTTAAACGCTTGAGTCTTCTTGATATATGCAGGGGTGAACCACCGGGTGCATCCCCAAGCTTAGAGCTTTCACTCTCCTTGATCATGTTGCATCATACTCCTCTCTTGATCCTTGAAAACTTCCTCCACACCAAACTCGAAACAACTCATTAGAGGGTTAGTGCACAATATAAATTGACATATTCAGAGGTGACACAATCATTCTTAACACTTCTGGACATTGCATAATGCTACTGGACATTAGTGGATCAAAGAAATTCATCCAACATAGCGAAAGAGGCAATGCGAAATAAAAGGCAGAATCTGTCAAAACAGAACAGTTCGTATTGACGAATTTTAAAATGGCACCAGACTTGCTCAAATGAAAATGCTCAAATTGAATGAAAGTTGCGTACATATCTGAGGATCATGCACGTAAATTGGCATAATTTTCTGAGCTTCCTGCAGGGCAGTGGGCTCAGATTCGTGACAACAAAGAAATCTGGAACTGCGCAGTAATCCAAATCTAGTACTTACTTTTCTATCAACGGCTTAACTTGGCACAACAAAACTCAAAACTAAGATAAGGAGAGGTTGCTACAGTAGTAAACAACTTCCAAGACACAAAATAAAAACAAAGTACTGTAGGTAAAAACATGGGTTGTCTCCCATAAGCGCTTTTCTTTAACGCCTTTCGGCTAGGCGCGAAAGTGTGTATCAAGTAACATCGAGAGATGAAGCATCAACATCATAATTTGTTCTAATGATAGAATCATAAGGTACCTTCATTCTCTTTCTAGGGAAGTGTTCCATACCTTTCTTGAGAGGAAATTGATATTTTATATTTCCTTCCCTCATATCAATAATAGCACCAACGGTTCGAAGAAAAGGTCTTCCCAATATAATTGGACAAGATGCATTGCATTCAATATCCAAGACAACAAAATCAACGGGAACAAGATTATTGTTAACGGTAATGCGAACATTATCAACTTTACCCAAAGGTTTCTTTGTAGAATGATCAGCAAGATTAACATCCAAATAACAATTTTTCGGCGGTGGCAAGTCAAGCATATTATAAATTTTCTTCGGCATAACGGAAATACTTGCACCAAGATCACATAAAGCATTACAATCAAAATCTTTAACCTTCATCTTAATGATGGGCTCCCAACCATCTTCTAGCTTTTTAGGAATAGAGGCTTCGCGCTCTAGTTTCTCTTCTCTAGCTTTTATGAGAGCATTTGTAATATGATGCGTGAAAGCCAAATTTATAGCACTAGCATTAGGACTTTTAGCAAGTTTTTGCAAGAACTTTATAACTTCAGAGATGTGGCAATCATCAAAATTCAAACCATTATAATCTAAAGCAATGGGATCATCATCCCCAATGTTGGAAAAAATTTCAGCGGCTTTATCGCGAGCGGTTTCGACGGTTTTAGCGGTTTCGGGCAGTTTTCGCGCTTTGCATTAGAAGTGGAAACATTGCTAACACCAATTCTTTTATTAGTATGAGTAGGAGGTGCAGCAACATGTGTAGCATTAGCATTACTAGTGGTGGTAATAGTCCAAACTTTAGCTATATTCTTCTCTTTAGCTAGTTTTTCATTTTCTTCTCTATCCCACCTAGCACGCGAGTTCAGCCATTAATCTTATATTCTCATTAATTCTAACTTGAATGGCATTTGCTGTAGTAGTAATTTTATCATCTAAATCCTCAGGTTTAGCAGCCATTTTATTAATTAAAGAAGATTGTGATGCGGACATGTATGAGATTCGGGTTTCGGCACTAGCAAGTTTAGTTTGCAACCCGAGATTTCCCTATTCAGATTTTCAAGTTGATTTCCTATATTCTTCAACAAGGTAGATTGATCATTCATAATTTTAGTAAACAATTTATTTTGCTCATATTGTGATTGCATAAAACTCTTGGTGGATCTTTCAATTTCTAACATCTTTTCTTCATTAGGTGAAGCATATCTACCATAAGAGTTACCATTAGCGAGTATGGCCTAGAATCATTGTGATTGTTATTTTTAATGAAATTCACATCAACATATTCTTTTTGAGCAACTAATGACGCTAACGGAACATTATTAGAATTAACATTAGGCCTACCATTCACAAGCATAGACATAATAGCATCAATCTTATCACTCGGGGAAGAGGTTTCTTCGACGGAATTTACCTTCTTACCTTGTGGAGCTCTTTCCGTGTGCCATTCAGAGTAATTTATCATCATATCATCAAGAAGTTTTGTAGCCGCCCCCAATGTGATGGACATAAAGGTACCTCCAGCAGACTGAATCCAATAAATTCCGCGAAGAAAAATTTAGTCCTGCATAGAAGGTTTGGATGATCATCCAAGTAGTCGATCCATGGGTTGGGCAATTTTTAACCGAGAGATTTCATTCTTTCCCAAGCTTGAGCAACATGTTCAGTATCTAATTGTTTAAAATTCATTATGCTACTCCTCAAAGATATAATTTTAGCAGGGGGATAATATCTACCAATAAAAGCATCCTTGCATTTAGTCCATGAATCAATACTATTCTTAGGCGAGAGATAGCAACCAATCTTTAGCTCTTCCTCTTAATGAGAAAGGGAACAATTTTAGTTTAATAATATCACCATCTACATCTTTATATTTTTGCATTTCACATAGTTCAACAAAATTATTGAGATGGGCAGCGGCATCATCGGAACTAACACCGGAAAATTGATGGTTCATAACAAGATTCGATAAAGCGAGGTTTAATTTCAAAGAATTCTGCTGTAGTAGCGAGTGGAGCAATAGGTGTGCATAAGAAATCATTATTATTTGTGGTTGTGAAGTCACACAACTTAGTATTTTCAGCGTTGGCCATTTTAGCAATAGTAAATAAAGCAAACTAGATAAAGTAAATGCAAGTAAACTAATTTTTTTGTGTTTTCGATATAGCAAACAAGATAGCAAATAAAGTAAAACTAGCAACTAATTTTTTTGTATTTTGATTTAGTGCAGCAAACAAAGTAGTAAATAAAATAAAGCAAGACAAAAACAAAGTAAAGAGATTGAGAAGTGGAGACTCCCCTTGCAGCGTGTCTTGATCTCCCCGGCAACGGCGCCGAGAAAATATGCTTGATGGCGTGTATTTCACACGTTCGTTGGGCAACCCCAAGAGGAAGGTATGATGAGCACAGCGGCAAGTTTTCCCTCAGAAAGAAACCAAGGTTTATCGAACCCGGAGGAGCCAAGAAGCACGTTGAAGGTTGATGGCGGCGGGATGTAGTGCGGCGCAACACCGGAGATTCCGGCGCCAACGTGGAACCTGCACAACACAACCAAGCTACTTTGCCCCAACGAAACGGTGAGGTTGTCAATCTCACCGGCTTGCTGTAACAAAGGATTAACCGTATTGTGTGGAAGATGATTGTTTGCGAGAGAAAACGGTAGAAACAAGTATTGCGGTAGATTGTATTTCGGTAAAGAGAATTGGACCGGGGTCCACGGTTCACTAGAGGTGTCTCTCCCATAAGACGAACGGCATGTTGGGTGAACAAATTACGGTTGGGCAATTGACAAATAAAGAGAGCATGACCATGCACATACATATCATGATGAGTATAGTGAGATTTAATTGGGCATTACGACAAAGTACATAGACCGCCATCCAAGCTGCATCTATGCCTAAAAAGTCCACCTTCGAGGTTATCATCCGAACCCCCTCCGGTATTAAGTTGCAAAGCAACGAGACAATTGCATTAAGTATGGTGCGTAATGTAATCAACAACTACATCCTTAGACATAGCATCAATGTTTTATCCCTAGTGGCAACGACACAACACAACCTTAGAACTTTACATCCTTTGTCCCAGTGTCAATGCGGGCATGAACCCACTATCGAGCATAAGTACTCCCTCTTGGAGTTAAAAGCATCTACTTGGCCGGAGCATCTACTAATAACGGAGAGCATGCAAGATCATAAACAACACATAAGCATAACTTTGATAATCAACATAACAAGTATTCTCTATTCATCGGATCCCAACAAACGCAACATATAGAATTACATATAGATGATCTTGATCATGATAGGCAGCTCACAAGATCCAGACAATGATAGCACAATGGGGAGAAGACAACCATCTAGCTACTGCTATGGACCCATAGTCCGGGGGTAGACTACTCACTCATCACTCCGGAGGCGACCATGGCGGTGTAGAGTCCTCCGGGAGATGAATCCCCTCTCCGGCGGGGTGCCGGAGGCGATCTCCGAGGATCCCCCGAGATGGGATCGGCGGCGACGGCGTCTCGGTAATGTTTTCCGTATCGTGGCTCTCGGTGCTGGGGGTTTCGTCACGGAGGCTATTTGTAGGCGGAAGGGCAGGTCAAGAGGCGGCACGGGGGGCCCACACCACGGGCCGGCGCGGCCAAGGGGGGCCGCGCCGCCCTAGGGTTTGGCGCCCCGTGGCCCCTCTTCGTCTCTCCTTCGGACTTCGGAAGCTTCGTGAGAAAATAGGCCTCCGGGCTTTTATTTCGTCCAATTCCGAGAATATTTCTTTACTAGGATTTCTGAAACCAAAAACAGCGAGAAAACGACAGCGGCACTTCGGCATCTTGTTAATAGGTTAGTTCCAGAAAATGCACGAATATGACATAAAGTGTGCATAAAACATGTAGATAACATCAATAATGTGGCATGGAACACAAGAAATTATCGATACGTTGGAGACGTATCAATACCGCTGGAACCGCTCTTCCTCAGGAAGAAGTCGGACCCATGCAGGATGAGGCTGCCGCAGCCGGCGACGCCCCGGAACAGCAAGAGGCTGTCGAAGAAAGCGAAGCCCCCGAACAGCAAGAGGATGTCGGAGATGTAGAAGAATCAATCATGGGCAATCTAAGCCCAACCTCCGACGATTGAACACGGAGGAATTCAACAAAGCTCTGAAGGAGTTAGAGGGTGAAGAGGAAGCCGAAGCGGAATCCGCTCCACCTAAGCAGGTCCTAGTGACCATAACTGGTCTAGGGGAGGACGCCAACGAAGAAGCAATTCCCTCCGACCCCATGGAGGCAGGGCCTTCCGAATCCGGGAACAAGAATTACCTGATGTCAACACCCGGATTTTTAAGTCCAAATGCCTATTATATCATACATCGCAATCCCATGAAGATTGTTTTTGCGAGACATAATAGTAAGTAGCATAGAGTCATCATTTATTACAACACATACTTGTCTTACAACAATGGATCACATGATCCAATATTACACAAATAGATTGTTCAACAACACAAATAAGTAGCGGAAGCGAAGTAGTAGTGGACTATCTATTCCACAGGCAACGCTTGACGTTAGAAGATGCTCTTAGTTGTCGTAGACGTCCTGTTGTCCGTCATCCTGATACTGTGGCTCCTCTTCATAGTCTGGCATTGGAATAGCCAGGGACACAGCCATGAGTACTTTAAGTACTCGCAAACTAATACTAATGTAAATGCTTAACACTTTAATAAGGGGTGCTAAGCTCTATGTTTATTTGCGTAAAGCCAAGTTTAGTTCATAAACATTTAGTAAAGACTCATCATGTTGCTAGACGAACTCAAGTGGGAACATTAGTGTCATTCCCACAACTCAGTTGTGATTCACCATTCAACTCAACTTTCATTTTCAAGATAAAGTTCTGACAATGGAACAGTATGGCCTTTCCAATCGTCCGTAACCGTGGGCACGGCTATTCGAATAGGTTTAACACTCTGCAGAGGTTGTACTCTTGTGCCACAACTTTTGATTACATCCGTCGAGGATAACCCCGAATCATCGTAACTCAGTACGCGGATCATCAACCTTAACCTTTCACTTATATACCCATAATCAGGTATTGTGGGGGTACTTGTATAATTGGAAAGGTATCGCATTCAAACCCAATCATCAGTTTTCATCAAAATTCACCAAGTCATTTATGTCACCTTCATCTTCAAAACTTTTCAAAGTCATTTCACATGTTCCCATCTAGAGTAGTCAATTTTATTTAGTTAGCACTAGCCACTAATCATGAGGGGTGCTATCTAGTTTTGATTTGCTCTAAGCTAAACTTGAGTGCTCTTATTCTACTCTAGACCAAGTGAATCATGAATCAAAAATAAGCTTTGAAAGACAATAAGCAAAATAATTGCAAGGTAAAAACATGGGAGTATGTTGATTCAATATAAAGTAAAGAGTGATGGTGCCTTGCTCTTGTACAGCTTTGCACATGGTGCTTTGCAAGAGTGTTAGCTTGCCTTGAGCAGGGTAGTGGTCAAAGTTTTCCTCCTCCTCCTGGGAGTAGCCTTCCTCCTCTTGGTATTTCTCGTTACTAGCGTCTATATACGAATACGAGGTACACAATCACCAAACAAAACTTACATGCTAGACTAAAACACACCAAAGGTGCACACAAAATAATTCTAGCATCACATCATTCATGGCATGGTGAATTACTTGGTTTATTCTTATTTAAGAGAATAATAATTTCCTCTCATTATACTTATTCATTTGGTTTGCTATTTAAAATCTTTAGAGAAGATAATTTCCTCTCATTAACTCCTATTAAGATTCAATCTCCTCAAATAATAATCAGGTATGAAATATAAGTTGACCAAGTCAACATTTCATATCTATTATATGGGAGTATAATTTAAATGAGGTGCTACACCTCATGCATTTTTAAGAATAACATAGTAATGATTTAAAATCACTAAATAATGGAATAAGAGGTTCATTAGCCTAAGGTCATTTCCTCTTATTGAATTACTTAGGATCAAGATTTAAATGAGAGAGGAGCTCTCATACTTCTTAAAGAATTTGAATTCTAAGATTTAAATGCACTAGAAATGGCTCCATAGCCATTATTTTGATCTAGTCCATGATCATACAAACAACTTGGCTATATTTTTGCATAATCAATTAGAGGACAACATTTGTGATTTATGAGAGTTGGAATCAACTCAAAATCAATTATGGTTAAATTTTAATTAAAGTTTCAATTTGTAAAAGTCCCTGACTTGTCATTTTTAGCATTTGAATTCTTCTACGAATTTGGAGGTGGGACCAGTGGCATTGCGTAGATAATTTCATGAGCTTTCCAGAGATATAAAGTTTGCTAGATTTGGTGCAGTAGTTTGAAAGTTATTCAAATTTGCATTTTACACCACTATTGAAATTGAGCTGAACTAATTAAACAAGATTTGAATACTTGGGCCGCGCGGGAAAAGCCTACGGGCCCAAACGAGTTTTAAACAGCGCAGCGCAGCCCAGCAACGCATCAGTGCGAGTGGGCCGCCTGACTAGGTGGGGGCCACCCGTCAGTGGCTCTTAAACGCGCGAAGCGGTATGGCTAACGTGGGGCGTAGGATCAGATGGGAGATCGACGGCTCACAACCGTCATCTTCTCCGGCGAGAAGCCGAGGGTCTGGCGGTGAGCCTAGGGGGTCGGAGAGCGTACCAGGCCTCCGGCGGTCGATGGCAAGGTACGAGGCGACGTTGGCGAGGGTGAGGAAGCTCCTGGTACAGGTAGCAGCGCTTGGGGAGGCTCGAGTCGATGGCGAGGATCTCCGGGCTCCAGCGGCGGTGATCTTGCAATTCCGGCGACCTCGGCTACAATTGGACTAGCTACCAGTGTGAGAAGAACCAATGAAGAGAGGGGAGTGAGGTGGTGTGAAGGGTTTATGCTCGGGGCTCCTCTATTTATAGATTGGAGGTGGTGCCGCGGGTGCTGAGAAGAGTCGATCATGGCGCGGCGTCTCCGGCGCTCGAAAGGGCAAGGCGCGTACAACACTTGATGGGCGGCGGCATGGCGATGCTTGGCGTGCTGCTGGCGCTGCGAAAAGACGATGGGATCACTCAGAAGTATGTATCGAGTGCTGCGGTACCCGCGGCGCTTTTCCGACGAGGACGATGGCGACAAGGAGGCTGCAGGCTCTCGAGCATGTCTATGCGGTAGAGGAGAGGGAGGCGGTGCTCGTCGCAGTGGTAGGGTTGCAGGGGGAGGACGGAGGCGACTGGACGAACGATGCTCTGGCGCGTCCAGTGCACGCTCACCGCGTGCCTGGCATGCCCTGGCATGGTGCTGGGCGCGCGTCGCCTGGCCAATGCCGTGCTTGCGCGAGCCAGGGCCGTGCTGCGTGGTGATCATGGAGTGCGGGGGAGGTATCGGACATGCTCGATCAAGAGAGGGAGGGCCGGAGAGATTGGTGGCTGGTGTGTGTGGCATGGGCACGACATTGCTTTGTTTAGCGTTTCTCCACGCTTTAATCGGCCGGACAAGGACATGGTTCGATGCAGGAGACACAGAGAAGCAATAATGATCAAGGTTAGAAAGAGGTTTAGGCTAAGAACTGCTGGACAAAGAGAGGTATGCTCAAACCAGAATCATCGCTCGCAACGTGTTCGACGAAATGGCCGCATGAAACTTTTATTCAAATTTTGAAATTCTTTTTGGTGAAACTCATTTATATAATTAATGTGATAGAATGGTGGTGGTGGTGTTCATTTTGGTGTTGGTTTGCAAGTTTTCAAAAATGTGGTCATCTTCACTTTACTCTCATATAGCATCTTGTCCTATTTACCATGGTCAACCTAGGCAAAGTCAACACTTGTGGTCAACATCAAAGTTACTCAACTTGATAAGATCTTGGATGAGGTGGAAAGAAGTAGAGGTTTTTAGTTTAAGAATATTCCAAACCAGAGGGGTAAAGTGAGTAACATTTTATAAAACTCAATTTCTACCATTATCATATGTAAGTGGTTTTTGCATTTTTCTTTGATTTGATTCTGGCTTCTTTGATGCATTTGTGTTTGTTTTTGATATACAAGTGTTTTAGAAGCAATAGATCAAGCAATGGTGACCTTGGTTGATGATTTGCATAATTGACCTAATGTGTATGTGAGGGGTATTTGCCATTTTTGCATTTCTTTCAATCTTCTTTATTTCCCTCAAGATGAGATGCTAAGATCATGGGTTAGGGTTTAAGCATGGTAGAGGAACACCTTAACACTCATCATGGCAAACACACACAATAATGCACCATATGCATAAAACTATATGTAACACTCTATGCAAAAAAAAGTTTTTGTTTGTTGTAAAATTTGAGTATTTGAAATTCCCTTCTCTTTGTTTACTATTGTTGAAACTTGGGATGTTACAAACCCTTCCCCCTTACAAAAGATCTCGTCCCGAGATCTTAAAGAAAACTAGGTACTAAAGAGATCTGGGTACTCAGTCTTCATGAAATCTCCTCTCTCCCAAGTGGCTTCTTCTTCGGTGTGGTTACTCCATTGGATCTTCAGAAACTTGATACTCCTGGTGCGGGTGGTTCTGAAAGCTTATTCCAAGATGCGAATAGGTACTTCGCGGTATGTCAAATCTAAGTTGATATCCACCGCTCGATGATCGATGTTCTTGAAAACCTCGGTCTTCTCTGGTACTTCCAAGCACTTCCGGAGTAACGAGATGTGAAACACATTGTGTACCGCTGACATTTCTTCCGGTAATTCCCTTTGATAAGACACTTCTCCTCAGCGACTCAGGACTTTGAAGGGTCCAACATAACGGGGTGCAAGCTTTCCTCTAAGCTGGAATCTCTGCATTCCTTTAAGGGGGACACTTTGAGATATACGAAATCTCCTATCTCAAAGGTCATCTCTCGGCGTCTATTGTCGGCGTAGCTCTTCTGTCTTGATTGGGCTGTCTTGAGGTATTCGCGGATCTTGTGAACCTTCTCTTCAGCTTCTCGGAGAATATCGGGTCCAAAGACTTGACTCTCTCCGACTTCCGACCAGTTCAGAGGGGTACGGCACTTCCTTCCGTACAGTGCTTCAAAGGGGGCCATTTGCAAGCCGGCTTGATAGGCTGTTGTTGTACGAGAATTCTGCGTAAGGCAGGCAGTCTTCCCACTTAGATCCATACTCAAGCACACATGCTCTCAACATATCTTCTAGTATCTGATTAACTCGTTCAGTCTGTCCTTCCGTCTGCGGGTGATAGGCTGTGCTGAAATTCAACCGGGTTCCGAGTCCTTCATGTACTTTCTGCTAGAATCTGGAGGTGAATTGGGATCCTCTATCTGACACTATTGACTTTGGTGTTCCGTGCAGGCTGACTATCCGTGAGATATATAACTCTGCAAGTCTTGGTCCTTGATAGGTGGTCTTGAAGGGGATGAAGTGGGCTACCTTGGTCAATCTGTCAACCACTACCCAAATAGAATCATTTCCTTTACTAGATTTGGGCAGTCCGGTGATGAAGTCCATTCCGACGGAATCCCACTTCCATTCGGGAATCTGCAGGGGTTGCAGCAATCCTACGGGTCGTTGATGTTCTGCTTTGACTCGTTGACAGATATCACACTTGGTGATGTAGCTTCCGATTTCTCTCTTCATTCCATGCCACCAAAATTGTTCTTTCAAATCTTGGTACATCTTGGTTCCTCCGGGATGAATGGAGTAAAGGGTGTCATGGGCTTCTTTCAGGATAACTTGCTTCAACTCTGAATCTGACGGCACACAAAGGCGTCTGTTGTACCATAGCACTCCTTCTTCATCTTCAGTGAATCCCGGTGCCTTTCCTGCAGCTATTTGGCTCTTGATCCCGTCAATGCTAGCATTTCCCTTCTGGGCTTCCTTGATCTGACTAATCAGGGTAGGTTGGAGTTCAATGCTTGCTAGAAATCCTTCGCTAACGAGTTCAAGTCTAAACTATTCAAACTCTTGAAACAGGCTGGGTTGCTCGATTGCGATCATGGAGTTCAACTGACACGGCAGTCTACTCAGGGCATCCGCTACCACATTGGCCTTGTCGGGGTGATAGTGAATTTCCATATCATAATCCTTGATTAGCTCTATCCATCTGTGATGCCTCATATTCAGCTCCTTCTGGGTGAAGATATACTTCAAGCTCTTGTGATCTGAATAGATCTCGCATTGATTACCCATGAGGTAATGACGCCACACTTCCAGTGCTAAAACCACGGCTGCTAGCTCTAAGTCATGGGTTGGGTAATTCTGCTCATGTTGCTTCAGTTGCCTTGACAGGTATGAGATCACTTTGCCTTCTTGCATCAACACACATCCAAGACCAATCTTGGAGGCGTCACAGTACACATCAAAGGGCTTGGTGATGTCCGGCATGATCAATATTGGGGCTGAGGTCAATCTGCTCTTGAGCTGTTGGAAACTCTCTTCACATTTATCAGTCCATTCGAACTTCTTGTCCTTCTTCAGTAATTCAGTCATCGGTCTTGCTATGCTCGAGAATCCTTCAACGAACCGGCGGTAATATCCCGCCAATCCGAGAAATGCATGAACTTCAGTCTGGGTGGTTGGGGCTTTCCATTCTTCAACGGTCTTGATCTTTGAGGGGTCAACGGCAATTCCTCCTGCATACAAGATATGTCCCAGGAATCCTACTTCCTTCAACCAAAACTCACATTTGCTGAACTTGGCGTACAACTGATGCTCCCGAAGGGTATCTAGGACCACTTCCAAATGTTGCTCATGTTCTTCTTCGGATTTGGAGTAGATAAGGATGTCGTCGATGAAGACAACGACAAACTTATCCAGGAAGTTCATAAAGAACTTATTCATGAGATTCATGAAATAAGCGGGGGCATTGGTCAATCCAAATGACATGACATTGTACTCATACAATCCATATCTGGTGGTGAAGGCAGTTTTGGGGATATCGGTGGCACGAATTTTCAGTTGGTGGTAACCAGTCCTAAGATCAATCTTAGAGAACACTTTGGCAGCGGTCAGCTGGTCAAACAGATCTTCTATCTTTGGCAAAGGATACTTGTTCTTGATGGTGACATCGTTAAGCTTACGGTAATACGTACATAAACGAGTGGCATCATCCTTCTTGTCCACAAACAAAACTGGTGATCTCCAAGGCGACGCACTTGGTCGAATCAGACCTTTGAACAACATATCATCCAGTTGCTTCTTCAGTTCCACTAACTCTGCCGGGTTCATACTATAGGCTCTCTGGGCTATAGGTCATGTTCCAGGGATTAACTCAATGATAAACTCGATATCCCAATCTGGGGGCATACCGGGTAGATCATCAGGAAACACATCGGGGTATCGACAGACGACCTCGATCCGATCCAAGGTGGGTTTGGCTAGACTCTGGTTGCACGTAAACTTTCTGGGCAGTCTTTCAGATATGTGCTCGACTAACACTCCGGTGCTACTAGTCATGGTGATGGCCTTCTTGGCACAATCAATTAGTCCATGATGTTTCGACATCCAGTCCATACCCAGTACTACTTCCAACCCTTTTGTTCCCAGAACAATCAAATTTGCATAAAATTCTATTTCATGTATTCTGATAGGCACATCTTTGCAAATTTTTCTAGCTTTAGTTGTTGAACCAGGTATTTGAACTATCATGACATGCTTCAAACTGATGGGTTGAATCTTACTAGTGCATGCAAAATCTTCAGTAACAAACGAATGCGATGCTCCAGAATCAAACAAGCACTCTTGCGGGTATTGAGTTAACGAGAGAACATACCCAGCACGACATCTGGGGCTTCCTGAGCTTCTTCCGCACTCATGTGAAAGAGGCGGCCGCTGCGATTGTTCGGGTTGTTGGGGGTGAACTTCTTGCCGTTGGCGACACGGCGTTGCTGCTGAGCAGGGCCAGAGGTGTTGGCGGCAGTCTTGGCGAGTCTTTTGGGGCACTCGTTGGAGTAGTGCCCCACCACTCCGCACTCGTAACAAGTGATGGTGGACTTGTCCTTGGGGGTGATGGGAACAACGTTGCTCCCAGTCCTTGGAGCAGTGTTGGAGTTGTTGCTGTTGTGGTTGGGGGCTCTGGGCGGAGCGCGGTTGAAGTTGTTGTTGTTGTTGTAGTTGTTGTTGTTGTGGTTGCCTCCTGGCCTGGGGTTTCCTCCACTCCGGTTCTGATAACCCGGACGTGAAGTCTGCATCTGGGGCTTGTTGTTTCTGGGGGTAAACCCTCCGCTTGAGCTGGGGCAAAACCTGGGGGTATTGATGGGCCCACTTTGGTGCATCATTCGGCGCTTGCGGTTTTCGTTGGCTTGGATCAGTTTCCCTTCCATCTGGATGGCGGAGTCAACTAGGGCTTCTAGGTCAGCAAAAGGGATGTTGATCAGCACAGTCTGCATCTCATCGTGCAGTCCGTTCAAGAATCTCTCCTTCCTCTTCTCGGTGGTGTCGGTCTCATCCGGGGCGTACCTTGACAGAGTGAGGAATCTGTTGCGGTATTCTACCACGGTCAGTCGGCCTTGCTTCAGTTCCCTGAACTCATCCCTCATCTTCTTGATCAGACCCGGTGGCACATGGTACTTGCTAAACTTGAGCTTGAAATCTGCCCAAGTCATCATTTGCCCCGCATTTAATGCACGGGCACTCGTCCACCAGGCACGTGCAGGTCCTGCCAAATAGTGGGTGGCAAACAGCACCTTGTCATTATCTTCCACTCCGGCAACTTCAAGATTTTTCTCCATGGTTTGGAGCCAATCATCGGCATCAAGGGGTTCTTCCGTCTTGCTAAACACCGGTGGATTGGTGTTCTGGAAGTTCTTCAGCTTTGACCCAGGGTGGTCATGGTTTCCGTGGCCTTGGTTATTCTGTGCAATCTGTTGCATGGCAGCGATGTTGGCTTGTCTCTCGGCTCTTTCAACCTCTCAATCTGCCATCAGCATTTGCAGCATTTGCATCATCGCATCCTGATTGGTACTGCGAGTCGGGGGTGCCATCTGAACATGGAGATAGATCATGAGACGAGAGGGAAATTTCTATGGCTTGTTTTGGATAAGTTTTCACAAAGTTTAAAACTTGAGTTCTTGATATGATGAATTAAACACACAAACTTAATCATTCAAGTAGCAAATATTACAAACCAACAAACCGGAGGGTTTGAAGAACCCTTTCAACAATCTACGATACAATGGGTTGATTCAAAGGACCGATACAATTCACGCTACGCAAGTGCTCATGGGGGACTACTCTCCATCAACGTTGATCGGGAAGGTGTTATCCATCCCGGCGGTCAGGTGCTCATGGCCATCCTCATAGGGGTGGAAGGCCAGGTCTTCTTCTTCCTCCTCCTCATAGTCGTCATCGTTGCTCACATAGGAGTAGCCATCCCCCTGGATGTCTTCTCCCTCCCCTTCTCCTTCCAGCTCCTGGAGCTGTTCCGCCTGAGTGGCGACGGTCTCCTTCAGGGAAGCGATCTTGGCCTTGAGGCGGTGGATGGTGTAGTCCTTCTTCGCGTTCAGGCGGCGAAGAGTCATGCGCTCCTTGGCGATGACCTTGATGGTCTCCGCCTGCTGAGCCAGCTGGAGGTGGGTGTGGTTGGCGTAGGCGCGGGAGTTGTCCAGCTCCGTGCGAGTCTCGCACAGCATGAAGTCGTGGTGGTCCACATGGTGCCTCATCACGGGGTGGAATGGCAGGTTCAGAGGTACTCCCAGGGAGTTGTGCCTTGCAAGGTGAGCAAAGCGTCCTCCTTGGAGGGCCATCGCGTTCTGCCCGCACAGACGTGCGAGTGCTTCTTGCAGAGCGCGAGCGAGTCCGTCCGCCCAGTTGTTCTCCCTAAGAGAGAACTGGATCTTTCCGAACATGGGAGACTCAGGCTTCCCGGGGAGGTCGGCCATGATGACCCACTGCAGCTGTCCTTCGGGCTGGTCATTGACATGACCCCCGTAGAACACAGGAGGCGAGCGTCCAAGAAACTCTGAGAGGGCATGCAGGTCCCTTTCAAAGATCATGTCTCCGCCGTTTCCCAGCTGGTACACCTCGGTTTGGATGAAAGGCTCCATCTGTAGAGGAATTTGATGAGTAAGTTAGAGAAGCGCAAGTGTTCAAAATTTTAAGTAACTTATAAGGAAGAGCATAAATTTGCTAGTTTGAAAAGATCTCAAAGGTAAGGGTGTGAATATGTTTTCATAACTATTCAATTCATTAAATTTGAAACTAAGTTTGTTAGACGTCCATTCTAACTAGGGTCTCCTAAGGTCAAACAATGGCTCTGATACCAACTTGTCAACACCCGGATTTTTAAGTCCAGATGCCTATTATATCATACATCGCAATCCCAGGAAGATTGTTTTTGCGAGACATAATAGTAAGTAGCATAGAGTCATCATTTATTACAACACATACTTGTCTTACAACAATGGATCACATGATCCAATATTACACAAATAGATTGTTCAATAACACAAATAAGTAGCGGAAGCGAAGTAGTAGTGGACTATCTATTCCACAGGCAACGCTTGACATTAGAAGATGCTCCTAGTTATCATAGACGTCCTGTTGTCCGTCATCCTGATACTGTGGCTCCTCTTCATAGTCTGGCATTGGAATAGCTAGGGACACAGCCATGAGTACTTTAAGTACTCGCAAACTAATACTAATGTAAATGCTTAACACTTTAATAAGGGGTGCTAAGCTCTATGTTTATTTGCGTAAAGCCAAGTTTAGTTCATAAACATTTAGTAAAGACTCATCATGTTGCTAGACGAACTCAAGTGGGAACATTAGTGTCATTCCCACAACTCAGTTGTGATTCACCATTCAACTCAACTTTCATTTTCAAGATAAAGTTCTGACAATGGAACAGTATGGCCTTTCCAATCGTCCGTAACCGTGGACACGGCGATTCGAATAGGTTTAACACTCTGCAGAGGTTGTACTCTTGTGCCACAACTTTTGATTACATCCGTCGAGGATAACCCCGAATCATCGTAACTCAGTACGCGGATCATCAACCTTAACCTTTCACTTATATACCCTAGTATAGGCACGTCTCCCCATGAGCTTGGCCTCCCGGTGAAAACCAAATGTCATCCCGGGAACTGCACAGGGCTTGGGTCGTACATTCACCTCATATTCACATCATTTCACTTGTAACGGAGGCAGCCTCGGCATAACCCCTATGATGCTTGGTTAGAGGGAACCCATACTAAGACACACAAATTTCCAGTTAAGCCCTACCCATAATGAGGTATTGTGGGGGTACTTGTATAATTGGAAAGGTATCGCATTCAAACCCAATCATCAGTTTTCACCAAAATTCACCAAGTCATTTATGTCACCTTCATCTTCAAAACTTTTCAAAGTCATTTCACATGTTCCCATCTAGAGTAGTCAATTTTATTTAGTTAGCACTAGCCACTAATCATGAGGGGTGCTATCTAGTTTTGATTTGCTCTAAGCTAAACTTGAGTGCTCTTATTCTACTCTAGACCAAGTGAATCATGAATCAAAAATAAGCTTTGAAAGACAATAAGCAAAATAATTGCAAGGTAAAAACATGGGAGTAGGTTGATTCAATATAAAGTAAAGAGTGATAGTGCCTTGCTCTTGTAGAGCTTTGCACATGGTGCTTTGCAAGAGTGTTAGCTTGCCTTGAGCAGGGTAGTGGTCAAAGTTTTCCTCCTCCTCCTGGGAGTAGCCTTCCTCCTCTTGGTATTCCTCGTTACTAGCGTCTATATACGAATACGAGGTACACAATCACCAAACAAAACTTACATGCTAGACTAAAACACACCAAAGGTGCACACAAAATAATTCTAGCATCACATCATTCATGGCATGGTGAATTACTTGGTTTGTTCTTATTTAAGAGAAAAATAATTTCCTCTCATTATACTTATTCATTTGGTTTGCTATTTAAAATCTTTAGAGAAGATAATTTCCTCTCATTAACTCCTATTAAGATTTAATCTCCTCAAATAATAATCAGGTATGAAATATAAGTTGACCAAGTCAACATTTCATGTCTATTATATGGGAGTATAATTTAAATGAGGTGCTACACCTCATGCATTTTTAAGAATAACATAGTAATGATTTAAAATCACTAAATAATGGAATAAGAGGTTCATTAGCCTAAGGTCATTTCCTCTTATTGAATTACTTAGGATCAAGATTTAAATGAGAGAGGAGCTCTCATACTTTTTAAAGAATTTGAATTCTAAGATTTAAATGCACTAGAAATGGCTCCATAGCCATTATTATGATCTAGTCCATGATCATACAAACAACTTGGCTATCTTTTTGCATAATCAATTAGAGGACAACATTTGTGATTTATGAGAGTTGGAATCAACTCAAAATCAATTATGGTTGAATTTTAATTAAAGTTTCAATTTGTAAAAGTCCCTGACTTGTCATTTTTAGCATTTGAATTCTACTACGAATTTGGAGGTGGGACCAGTGGCATTGTGTAGATAATTTCATGAGCTTTCCGGAGATATAAAGTTTACTAGATTTGGTGCAGTAGTTTGAAAGTTATTCAAATTTGCATTTTACACCACTATTGAAATTGAGCTGAACTAATTAAACAAGATTTGAATACTTGGGCCGCGCGGGAAAAGCCTACGGGCCCAAACGAGTTTTAAACAGTGCAGCCCAGCAACACATCAGTGCGAGTGGGCCGCCTGACTAGGTGGGGGCCACCCGTCAGTGGCTCTTAAACGCGCGAAGCGGTATGGCTAACGTGGGGCGTAGGATCAGATGGGAGATCGACGGCTCACAACCGTCGTCTTCTCCGGCGAGAAGCCGAGGGTCTGGCGGTGAGCCTAGGGGGTCGGAGAGCGTACCAGGCCTCCGGCGGTCGATGACGAGGTACGAGGCGACATTGGCGAGGGTGAGGAAGCTCCTGGTACAGGTAGCAGCGCTTGGGGAGGCTCCAGTCGATGGCGAGGATCTCCGGGCTCCGGCGGCGGTGATCTTGCAATTCCGGCGACCTCGGCTACAATTGGACTAGCTACCAGTGTGAGAAGAACCAATGAAGAGAGGGGAGTGATGTGGTGTGAAGGGTTTATGCTCGGGGCTCCTCTATTTATAGATTGGAGGTGGTGCCGCGGGTGCTGAGAAGAGTCGATCATGGCGCGGCGTCTCCGGCGCTCGAAAGGGAAAGGCGCGTACAACACTTGATGGGCGGCGGCATGGCGATGCTTGGCGTGCTGCTGGCGCTGCGAAAAGACGATGGGATCACTCAGAAGTATGTATCGAGTGCTGCGGTACCCGCGGCGCTTTTCCGACGAGGACGATGGCGACAAGGCGGCTGCAGGCTCTCGAGCATGTCTACGCGGTAGAGGAGAGGGAGGCGGTGCTCGTCGCAGTGGTAGGGTTGCAGGGGGGACGGAGGCGACTGGACGAACGATGCTCTGGCGCGTCCAGTGCACGCTCACCGCGTGCCTGGCATGCCCTGGCATGGTGCTGGGCGCGCGTCGCCTGGCCAATGCCGTGCTTGCGCGAGCCAGGGCCGTGCTGCGTGGTGATCATGGAGTGCAGGGGGAGGTACTGGACATGCTGATTAAGAGAGGGGAGGGCCAGAGAGATTGGTGGCTGGTGTGTGTGGCATGGGCATGGCATTGCTTTGTTAGCGTTTCTCCATGCTTTAATCGGCCGGACAAGGACATGGTTCGATGCAGGAGACACAGAGAAGCAATAATGATCAAGGTTAGAAAGAGGTTTAGGCTAAGAACTGCTGGACAAAGAGAGGTATGCTCAAACCAGAATACTGCCTGCAACGTGTTCGACGAAATGGCCGCATGAAACTTTTATTCAAATTTTGAAATTCTTTTTGGTGCAACTCATTTATATAATTAATGTGATAGAATGGTGGTGGTGGTGTTCATTTTGGTGTTGGTTTGCAAGTTTTCAAAAATGTGGTCATCTTCACTTTACTCTCATATAGCATCTTGTCCTATTTACCATGGTCAACCTAGGCAGAGTCAACACTTGTGGTCAACATCAAAGTTGCTCAACTTGACAAGATCTTGGATGAGGTGGAAAGAAGTAGAGGTTTTTAGTTTAAGAATATTCGAAACCAGAGGGGTAAAGTGAGTAACATTTTATAAAACTCAATTTCTACCATTATCATATGTAAGTGGTTTTTGCATTTTTCTTTGATTTGATTCTGGTTTCTTTGATGCATTTGTGTTTGTTTTTGATATACAAGTGTTTTACAAGCAATAGATCAAGCAATGGTGACCTTGGTTGATGATTTGCATAATTGACCTAATGTGTATGTGAGGGGTATTTGCCATTTTTGCATTTCTTTCAATCTTCTTTATTTCCCTCAAGATGAGATGCTAAGATCATGGGTTAGGGTTTAAGCATGGTAGAGGAACACCTTAACACTCATCATGGAAAACACACACAATAATGCACCATATGCATAAAACTATATGTAACACTCTATGCAAAAAAAAGTTTTTGTTTGTTGTAAAATTTGAGTATTTGAAATTCCCTTCTCTTTGTTTATTATTGTTGAAACTTGGGATGTTACACCTGACCCCGGAAGAACTCATGGAGCAAGCAGGCATAGGAGCCTTAATTCACACAGAAGTCCTCAACAAGCCTATAACTCCGGAGGAAGGTGCAAATCCGGTCGCTCTAGAAGCTACAAGAAAGGAGATGCTGGCTACTGCCAAGAGAATTTCCACCACCGCAGCGGCGATGCTGGAAGAAAGGCAAGAGGGCCAAGAAGTAATGGATGGTTTCCTTCAAAGAGAGCGCGAAGCTGTTGACTCTTGCAGAAGGCCAAAAAGCTCCGAGAACATTGGGAGTCCATGATGAAAGATGCTCACAAGGAAGCAGACAAGATCCGACGGGATGCCATTGGCCCCTGCAAGATCACCTTCGCGACTCCCTCTGAACAGCAACCGCTCACAACTCCAAAGGAAAACATGCAGAAGGCTGCGGAGATTTTGGCCAAAAATGAATGAGGAAGTCGACATCAACCACCTCCGCACACTCGTCGCTTCAGCAGTACGGCAGCAGAGCAAGGCAGACACTTCACGCAAGTTGGAATCTAACCCAGAGTTATGCATGTCCACTGCGCAAAAGGGCGCTTCCGGAAGCAAACACCGCAACGATGATTCGCGCACCGAATCCTCGGAGCGCAGAAGGAGAACCAGAGAACACCCAAATCCGGTCCCCGTACCGTCAAAGACGCCTCCATCAGACCTGAAGAAGGGAAAGGATGCGATGTACACTGGCAGGGACAAGTACCGGAACCCGTCACCCCCGCCCAATGGGTACCCGCGTCCTCCACCTCGCCGCCGTAGTCCAGCCGGAAACACTAGACCCCATGGGCCTGGTGGAATCAACATCCGCGACAAGGTGGTCCCTCAGAGGAACAGGAACATGGAGCGCACGCCGGAACCTCACCGGAGTCGGAACGAGGAGCGCGAGCCGGAGCCCCGAAGAAGCCGGAACGACGGAGGCGACCATCACCATGGTGAAGGTAGCCACCGAAGCCGGAGTCAGCAGCGCGAGGGGCGAGGAGAATCTGAAGGCGGGAGCAAGAGATCGCGTCGGCCCCCTCGCAGATCTCCCTCCCCACCACCTAGCGGTGGCGGCGGAGGTGGAGGCGGAGGCCGGAGATCTCATTCACGCACAAAATCCCCTCGCAATGGCTCGCGTGACGTGCGGGAACGTCTCAACGAATACATATCTGACTACATCGGCCCAAAGTGCTTTGGCAGGATGATCCGAGAGGAACCAAATCCAAGGATGAACCTCAAGCTACCCGGAAACCTCAAGCATTATGATGGCAGCGAAAGGTCGGATACCTGGATCGAGGATTACTACAATGCAGTAACGTTCACCGGAGGAACCCCTAACATAGTCTGCCGCATGCTCCAGCTGTACCTTGTGGGTCTAGCCCGGTTCTGGCTCAGCGACCTCGAGGAAAACTCCATCTTTTGCTGGTTCGACCTGAAGAACGCTTTCGAGAAGCACTTCAGGGGCACCTACAAAAGGCCTGACACGACAAGCGACCTACAGGCATGTATCCAGAAGAAGGGTGAAACGTCAAGGAGCTTCCTCACCCGATGGTTGCAAACCAGGAATGAGTGCGAGAACATCGACAATCGCACAACTATGCACACCTTCATAGGTTGATTGCAAAGGGGAGGCCTGCTGCGGCACAAGCTTACTAGCTTGGTCAATGAGAACAAGCTGACTTTGGATGACATGATCAACATCGCCAACAATCACACTGCCGCTGATGACGATGCAGGCGGAGACCTCGCAGCCACAGCCATACCCCTGCATCAACAAAAGAAGAATCGTGATAACGGCAGCAGCAGCGGCGGCAAGCGGAAAAATCCCTCTGATGACCAAAGAAACGACGGATCCGACTTGATTGCCATGGCTTTCCAACACGAAGGTCAAGGAGGTGGAAGAGGCCGTGGCCGCGGCCGCGGCAGGGGCCAGCAACGTGGTGACGAGGTCACCGTTGCTGGAACCCGTGCTCCCCAAACTTATGAAGAATACAGAGACATGCCTTGCTTAGCCAATATAGATCCGGCTACCGGCAAGTCTTCTCACACCTATCGCAACTGCAAGTGGGTCAATGATCTCAAAACGGACCCGGAAGCAGGATACAAGCGAGCGCGCAAGCACCGCCCATGTGGCAAAGGAGGCAAGGGCAAAAACAAGGACAAGGAGGAAGACAGTTCTGAGGCGATGGACGAGGACGACGCTTCGCCAGATCCCAAAGAAGGATCCGCAGCTAACAAGTCCAACCCCTTCGTCAAAAAGAGTGCGGGTGCATATCACACCTTCCTCGGAACCCCAACAGTCCGCGCCAGCAAATCAGCTCTCCGGATCCTGAACGCCACAGTTCCGGCTGGGCCGCAGTATGACAGGTGGTCGGAAACTCCGTGTACGTTTGATAGGCAGGATCACCCTACCATCATTCCGAAGGAGTGCTATGCCTTCGTTGTAAGTCCCTGCATCGATGGGTATGATTTCTCCAAGTGCCTTATGGATGGCGGGGCCAGCTTGAACATCATGTACCTGGAGACTCTGGAGAGGATGAACCTTACCAAGGAACAGCTCAAGCACAGCACCACTAAATTTCATGGTGTGGTTCCGGGTAAAAAGGCGAACTCCCTTGGCAGCATCAGACTTCCCGTGGCCTTCGGCGATGTTAATAATTTCCGCGAAGAGATGATCACGTTTGAGGTCGTGCCCTTCAAGAGCTCTTACCACGTCATCTTCGGCAGGCCCACCTACCACAAGTTTCACGCAAGAGCATGCTACATCTACAACAAGCTCAAGATTCCGGGTCCCAATGGTATGATTACCATATCCGGAGACTACAAGAAAGCTCACGAGTGCGAGCTAGGCGAAGCTGCCTTCGCCGAATCTGTGATATCTGGAGAGGAGCTGCAAGGCTACAGAGCCACGGTGGATCCAAAAGAGATGCATACCACCAAGAAGCAGATCTCCGAACAGAAAACTTCATTCAAGGCCGTGATAGACACCAAGAAAATCGTCCTCAAGGTGGGAGATAGCTCTAAGCAGGTGTTGGTCGGAGCCAGCATGGACCCCAAATAGGAAGACGCGATCGTTGAGTTCCTCTGCGCCAACATGGACATCTTCGCATGGCAACCTTCTGACATGTCCGGAGTACCAAGGAAACTCGCCGAGCACAACCTCAACATAAACCCGGGGGCTAAACCGGTGAAGCAAGCTATGCGATGCTTTGGAGATAAGAAGCGTCGTGCCATAGGGATGTAATTAGAAAAGTTACTAGAGGCAGGTTTTGTAGTAGAAGTTATCCATACTGATTGGGTCGCAAACCCTGTCCTTCTACCCAAAAAGAATTCTGAAATACTAAGAATGTGCATCGATTACTCCGGCTTGAATAAACATTGTCCGAAGGATCCGTTCCCCTTGTCGCGCATTGACCAAGTCATTGATTCGATGGTAGGGGCGGAACTTCTGTGTTTTCTTGACGCATATTCTGGGTATCACAGATCCGGATGAAGAAGTCCGACCAAAAGGCGACCTCGTTCATCACTCCGTTCGGCACCTACTGCTATGTCACCATGCCTTTTGGTTTGAAAAATGCAGGTGCCACCTACCAACGTACGATGCAGCGGTGCTTGAAGGACCAGATTGGCCGGAACGTGCACGCTTACGTCGACGACATCGCGGTCATGACCCGGAAAGGATCCGACTTGATCAGTGATACGTCTCCAACGTATCTATAATTTCTTATGTTCCATGCTAGTTTTATGACAATACCTACATGTTTTATTCATACTTTATATCGTTTTGATGCATTTTCCGGAACTAACCTATTAACATGTTTTGATGCATTTTATTCATACTTTATACCTACATGTTTTATGCACTTTCAGTAGCTATGTGGTTCATCTCTCTCTCCCATGGTGTGATCTTTATGTGATCATGAGCTTTGTATCACTACTAATCTATGTGATACTCTAGTGATGTTATTAAAGTAGTCTATTCCTCCTCCATGATGTAATGTTGACAGTGTGTGCATCATGTAGTACTTGGCGTAGGTTATGATTTTAATCTCTTGTAGATTATGGAGTTAACTATTACTATGATGGTATTGATGCGATCTATTCCCCCTTTCATAGCTATTGTTGACAGTGTGTATGATATGTTAGTACTCGGTCTAAATTGCAACGGTCTATTATGCACTCTAGAGGTTACTTTAATATGAACTCCGGAATTACTCTCCACGATGTGACGGTGACAGTGTGTGCATCGTGTGTGATTCCTTTATGAAGTTGTGGAGCTTGTTTACTCCGGCTTAAGGGTGCTCTTGTAGCCCTACACAATGAATGGTGTTTATTATCCAACAAGAGAGTGTAGAGTAGTTTTATTATGTGATCATTGTTGAGAGTGTCCACTAGTGAAAGTAGGATCCCTAGGCCTTGTTCCAAAATATCGAATCTCCGTTTATTTACTGTTCTACTGCATGTTTACTTGCTACCATATTTATTTCAGATTGTTATTACCGCTCATATTCATCCATACTACTTGCATCTTACTATCTCGTCGCCGAACTAGTGCACCTATACATCTGACAAGTGTATTAGGTGTGTTGGGGACACAAGAGACTTCTTGTATCGTAATTGCAGGGTTGCTTGAGAGGGATATCTTTGACCTCTACCTCCCTGAGTTCGATAAACCTTGGGTGATTCACTTAAGGGAAACTTGCTCGCTGTTCTACAAATCTCTCGCTCTTGGAGGCCCAACACTGTCTACAGGAATAGAAGCGTGCGTAGACATCAAGCTATTTTCTCGGCGCCGTTGCCGGGGAGGTAAGGTAAAAGGTATTCACATCCTCCGACTACTAAGCTATTTCCTAGCATTGTTGCCGGTGTGTGAGTGCTCGAAGCTATTTCCTTTAGATCCTGCAATTGCATCTTTTTGTTTCTTGTTTTCACTAGTTAGGCTTAATGGAAAACAACAAAAATACTAGAGATCTTTATAGTATTTATCTTGAGTTAGGACATGAGGTGTTTGAAGAGAAAATTAAAAAACCAATGGAACTTTATATGCATGCTAATGGCAATGTTATTAGTATGAATGCTTTGAACACCATTGTTGCTAATGCTATGGAAGAATTTAAGCTTGGGGAAGCTGGTTGTGATATTTTTAGTCCCCCAAGTTTTGAGGAGAAAATTTTCTTTGATGATACTTTGCCTCCCATTTATGATGATTATAATGATAGTGGTATTTTGGTGCCACCTACTATGGAGGATAAAGTTTATTATGATTATACCATGCCTGCAATTTATGATGATCACAATGATGGTTGTGATAGTTTTACTCCCACTATTACTAATAAAATTGATTATGCTTATGTGGAGAGTAATGATACTTTTATGCATGTGAATAAGAATGTTTCATGTGATAGTTATATTGTTGAGTTTGTTCATGATGCTACTGAAAGTTATTATGAGAGAGGGAAACATGGTTATAAGCATCTTAATAATATTAAGTTTCCCCTCTTTATGTTGAGAATCTTGAAGTTGCGCTTGTGTTGCCTTTCTATGCTTATTGCATTATGCTTACATGACTTGTTTATTTACAAGATTCCTTTTCATAGGAAGTGGGTTAGACTTAAAAGTGTTTCATATTTGCTTTTGATGCTCTCTTTTGTTTCAACTCTTATTTCTAGCGAGTGCATCATTAAAATTACTGAGCCCATCTTAATGGCTATAAAGAAAGCACTTCTTGGGAGATAACCCATGTTTTTATTTTGCTACTGTTTTGTTGTGTCTTGGAAGTTGTTACTACTGTAGCAACTTCTCCTTATCTTTATTTTATTGCATTGTTGTGCCAAGTAAAGTCTTTGATAGTAAGGTTGATACTAGATTTGGATTGCTGCGCAGAAACAGATTTCTTGCTGTCACGAATTTGAGTAGGCCTCTCTGTAGGTAACTTAGAAAAATCTGCCAGTTTTCGTGTGTGATCCTCAGATATGTACGCAGCTTTCATTCAATTTGAGCTTTTTCATCTGAGCAAGTTAAGTGCCTCTAAAAAATTCGTCTTTACGGACTGTTCTGTTTTGACAGATTCTGCCTTTTATTTCGCATTGCCTGTTTTGCTATGTTTGATGGATTTCTTTGTTCCATTAACTTTCAGTAGCTTTGTGCAATGTCCAGAAGTGTTAATAATGATTATGTCACCTCTGAATATGTGAATTTTTTTATTATGCACTAACCCTCCAATGAGTTTGTTTTGAGTTTGGTGTGGAGGAAGTTTTCAAGGGTCAAGAGAGGAGGATGATACAATATGATCAAGAAGAGTGAAAAGTCTAAGCTTGGGGATGCCCCGTGGTTCATCCATGCATATTTCAAGAAGACTCAAGCATCTAAGCTTGGGGATGCCCAAGGCATCCCCTTCTTCATCGACAACTTATCAGGTCACCTCTAGTGAAACTATATTTTTATTCCGTCACATCTTATGTGCTTTACTTGGAGCGTCTGTGTGCTTTTATTTTCGTTTTGTTATTTCATTCTCTGAATAAAATCGGATCCTAGCATTCCTTGTGTGGGAGAGAGACACGCTCCGCTCGTTCATATGAACACTGGTGTTCTTAGCTTTACTTTTAATGTTCATGGCGAAGGTTAAAAGCTGTTGCATTCATTGTTATTTGGTTGGAAACAGAAAATGCTTCATGTGGTAATTGGTATATTATCTTGAATAATTTGATACTTGGCAATTGTTGTGCTCAAATAGATCATGTTTAAGCTCTTGCATCATGTACTTTGTACCTATTAATGAAGAACTACCATAGAGCTTGTTGAAATTTGGTTTGCATGATTGGTCTCTCTAAAGTCTAGATATTTTCTGGTGAAGTGTTTGAACAACAAGGAGACAGTGTAGAGTCTTATAATGCTTGCAATATGTTATTATGTAAGTTTTGATGTACCGGTTCATACTTGTGTTTGCTTCAAACAACCTTGCTAGCCAAAGCCTTGTATTGAGAGGAATTCTTCTCGTGCATCCCAATCCTTGAGCCAAAAACTATGCCATTTGTGTCCACCATACCTACCTACTACATGGTATTTTTCTGCCATTCCAAGTAAATTGCTTGAGTGCTACCTTTAAAATTCTATTCTTTGTCTTTGCAATATATAGCTCATGGGAAAATAGCCTTAAAAACTATTGTGGTATTGAATATGTTACTTATGTATCTTATTTCTTATAAGTTGCTTGTTGAGCGGTAACCATGTTTCGGGGACGCCATCAACTATTACACCTTTGTTGAATATCATGTGAGTTTCTATGCATGTTCGTCTTGTCTGAAGTAAGGGTGATTTATCATGATCAAATGGTTTGAGTATGCATATTGTTAGAGAAGAACATTGGGCCGTGATACGTCTCCGACGTATCGATAATTTCTTATGTTCCATGCCATATTATTGATGATACCTACATGTTTTATGCACACTTTATGTCATATTCGTGCATTTTCTGGAACTAACCTATTAACAAGATGCCGAAGAGCCGATTGTCGTTTTCTGCTGTTTTTGGTTTCGAAATCCTAGTAACGAAATATTCTCGGAATTGGACGAAATCAAAACCCGGGGTCCTATTTTGCCACGAAGCTTCCGGAAGACCGAAGAGGAGTCGAAGTGGGGCCACGAGGGGCCGCCACCATAGGGCGGCGCGGCCCAGGCCTTGGCCGCGCCGACCTGCGGTGTGGGGCCCTCGTGTGGCCCCCCACGTTGCCCTTCCGCCTACTTAAAGCCTCCGTCGCGAAACCCCTGATGCGAAGAACCACGATACGAAAAACCTTCCAGAGACGCCGCCGCCGCCAATCCCATCTCGGGGGATTCTGGAGATCTCTTCCGGCACCCTGCCGGAGAGGGGATTCATCTCCCGGAGGACTCTACACCGCCATGGTCGCCTCCGGAGTGATGAGTGAGTAGTTCACCCCCGGACTATGGGTCCATAGCAGTAGCTAGATGGTTGTCTTCTCCTCATTGTGCTTCATTGTTGGATCTTGTGAGCTGCCTAACATGATCAAGATCATCTATCCGTAATACTATATGTTGTGTTTGTCGGGATCCGATGGATAGAGAATACCATGTTATGTTAATTATCAAGTTATTACCTATGTGTTGTTTATGATCTTGCATGCTCTCCTTTATTAGTAGAGGCTCTGGCCAAGTTTTTGCTCTTAACTCCAAGAGGGAGTATTTATGCTCGATAGTGGGTTCATGCCTGCATTGATACCTGGGACAGTGACAAAAAGTTCTAAGGTTGTGTTGTGCTGTTGCCACTAGGGATAAAACATTGATGCTATGTCTAAGGATGTAGTTGTTGATTACATTACGCACCATACTTAATGCAATTGTCTGTTGCTTTGCAACTTAATACTCGGAAGGGGTTCGGATGATAACCCGAAGGTGGACTTTTTAGGCATAGATGCAGTTGGATGGCGGTCTATGTACTTTGTCGTAATGCCCAATTAAATCTCACTATACTTATCATGACATGTATGTGCATTGTTATGCCCTCTCTATTTGTCAATTGCCCGACTGTAATTTGTTCACCCAACATGCTTTTATCTTATGGGAGAGACACCTCTAGTGAACCGTGGACCCCGGTCCATTCTTTAATACTGAAATACAAATCTGCTGCAATACTTGTTTCTACTCTTTTCTCTGCAAACAATCATCTTCCACACAATACGGTTAATCCTTTGTTACAGCAAGCCGGTGAGATTGACAACCTCACTGTTTCGTTGGGGCAAAGTACTTTGGTTGTGTTGTGCAGGTTCCACGTTGGCGCCGGAATCTCTGGTGTTGCGCCGCACTACATCCCGCCGCCATCAACCTTCAACGTGCTTTCTTGGCTCCTCCTGGTTCGATAAATCTTGGTTTCTTTCTGAGGGAAAACTTGCTGTTGTGCGCATCATACCTTCCTCTTGGGGTTCCCAACGAACGTGTGAATTACACGCCATCAAGCACATTTTCTGGCGCCGTTGCCGGGGAGATCAAGACACGCTGCAAGGGGAGTCTCCACTTCTCAATCTCTTTGCTTTGTTTTTGTCTTGCTTTATTTTATTTACTACTTTGTTTGCTGCATTATATCAAAACACAAAAAAATTAGTTGCTAGCTTTACTTTATTTACTATCTTGTTTGCTATATCAAAAACACAAAAAAAATTAGTTTACTTGCATTTACTTTATCTAGTTTGCTTTATTTACTACTGCTAAAATGAGTAATCCTGAAGTTGAAGTTCGTTCATTTAAGCAACAAGGGGGAGAATGTTTAAAAGATGCTTGGTATAGAATTAGTGATGCCCATAATAGGTGCACTAAGAAACACTCCACCACTATCCTACTCGAGAATTTTTACGTTGGTATCTCTAGCTGGAATAGATATGTTCTTGATTGTCTCGCGGGAGGTAATTTTCTAGGCGCTCCCGCTTTAGAAGCTAGTTGCATTATTGAGAGTTTATTTGGAACACCACCTGTTAATGAAACTAAAATTGAAACTTCCCTTGAGGATGTTATGAAAAAATTGGAAACCATAGAGAAAAATTTTAGTGTTGAAACTAAGTTGGAGATGTTACTTGATAAAACTGATAAACTTGATAAATCCTTAGGAGGAATTGATGAAAGAATTAGTGTCCTAGGAACTTGTGTTGACCATGATAATCAAATTAATAGGATTGGCAAACTTGAAAAAGCTATGGGAACCTTGGGTTCAACCTTTTCATCTTTACAGGTTAGAGAGAAAGCTTATGTGGGAAAAGAGCAAAAGATTATGTATGTCTCTAAAGTGCCTAAACCAAAGAAATATTATTATAGGCCTAAGATTGACAAAGCCTTTAGTACCACTACAAATGGGGGAGTTTATGATATCAATGCTTCATCTCTCGATAACACTTGAGTTACACTTTCTGCGCCTAGCTGAAAGGCGTTAAAGAAAAGCGCTTATGGGAGACAACCCATGTTTTTACTACAGTATTTTTGTTTTATATTTGAGTCTTGGAAGTTGTTTACTACTGTAGCAACCTCTCCTTATCTTAGTTTTGAGTTTTGTTGTGCCAAGTAAAGTCTTTGATAGTAAAGTAAATACTAGATTTGGATTACTGCGCAGAAACAGATTTCTTTGCTGTCACGAATCTGGGTCTAATTCTCTGTAGGTAACTCAGAAAATTAAGCCAATTTACGTGAGTGATCCTCAGATATGTACACAACTTTCATTCAATTTGGGCATTTTCATTTGAGCAAGTCTGGTGCCCTAATAAAATCCATCTTTACGGACTGTTCTGTTTTGACAGATTCTGCCTTTTATTTCGCATTGCCTCTTTTGCTATGTTGGATGAATTTCTTTGATCCATTAATGTCCAGTGGCTTTATGCAATGTACAGAAGTGTTAAGAATGATTGTGTCACCTCTGAACATGTTAATTTTTATTGTGCACTAACCCTCTAATGAGTTGTTTCGAGTTTGGTGTGGAGGAAGTTTTCAAGGATCAAGAGAGGAGTATGATACAATATGATCAAGGAGAGTGAAAGCTCTAAGCTTGGGGATGCCCCGGTGGTTCACCCCTGCATATTCTAAGAAGACTCAAGCGTCTAAGCTTGGGGATGCCCAAGGCATCCCCTTCTTCATCGACAACATTATCAGGTTCCTCCCCTGAAACTATATTTTTATTCCGTCACATCTTATGCACTTTGCTTGGAGCGTCGGTTTGTTTTTATTTTTGTTTTGTTTGAATAAAATGGATCCTAGCATTCACTTTATGGGAGAGAGACACGCTCCGCTGTAGCATATGGACAAGTATGTCCTTAGGCTCTACTCATAGTATTCATGGTGAAGTTTCTTCTTCGTTAAATTGTTATATGGTTGGAATTGGAAAATACTACATGTAGTAATTCTAAAATGTCTTGGATAATTTGATACTTGGCAATTGTTGTGCTCATGTTTAAGCTCTTGCATCATATACTTTGCACCCATTAATGAAGAAACACTTAGAGCTTGCTAATTTGGTTTGCATATTTGGTTTCTCTAGAGTCTAGATAATATCTAGTATTGAGTTTTGAACAACAAGGAAGACGGTGTAGACTCTTATAATGTTTACAATATGTCTTTTATGTGAGTTTTGCTGCACCGTTCATCCTTGTGTTTGTTTCAAATAACCTTGCTAGCCTAAACCTTGTATCGAGAGGGAATACTTCTCATGCATCCAAAATACTTGAGCCAACCACTATGCCATTTGTGTCCACCATACCTACCTACTACATGGTATTTATCCGCCATTCCAAAGTAAATTGCTTGAGTGCTACCTTTAAAATTCCATCATTCACCTTTGCAATATATAGCTCATGGGACAAATAGCTTAAAAACTATTGTGGTATTGAATATGTAATTATGCACTTTATCTCTTATTAAGTTGCTTGTTGTGCGATAACCATGCTTCTGGGGACGCCATCAACTATTATTTGTTGAATATCATGTGAGTTGCTATGCATGTCCGTCTTGTCTGAAGTAAGAGAGATCTACCACCTTAATGGTTGGAGCATACATATTGTTAGAGAAGAACATTGGGCCGCTAACTAAAGCCATGATTCATGGTGGAAGTTTCAGTTTTGGACATATATCCTCAATCTCATATGAGAATAATAATTGTTGCCACATGCTTATGCATTAAAGAGGAGTCCATTATCTGTTGTCCATGTTGTCCCGGTATGGATGTCTAAGTTGAGAATAATCAAAAGCGAGAAATCCAAAATGCGAGCTTTCTCCTTAGACCTTTGTACGGGCGGCATGGAGGTACCCCATTGTGACACTTGGTTAAAACATGTGTATTGTGATGATCCGGTAGTCCAAGCTAATTAGGACAAGGTGCGGGCACTATTAGTATACTATGCATGAGGCTTGCAACTTGTAAGATATAATTTTCATAACTCATATGCTTTATTACTACCGTTGACAAAATTGTTTCATGTTTTCAAAATAAAAGCTCTAGCACAAATATAGCAATCGATGCTTTCCTCTTTGAAGGATCATTCTTTTTACTTTTATGTTGAGTCAGTTCACCTATCTCTCTCCACCTCAAGAAGCAAACACTTTTGTGAACTGTGCATTGATTCCGACATACTTGCATATTGCACTTGTTATATTACTCTATGTTGACAATTATCCATGAGATATACATGTTACAAGTTGAAAGCAACCGCTGAAACTTAATCTTCCTTTGTGTTGCTTCAATACCTTTTGATTTATTGCTTTATGAGTTAACTCTTATGCAAGACTTATTGATGCTTGTCTTGAAGTACTATTCATGAAAAGTCTTTGCTTTATGATTCACTTGTTTACTCATGTCATTACCATTGTTTTGATCGCTGCATTCATTACATATGTTTACAAATAGTATGATCAAGGTTATGATGGCATGTCACTTCAGAAATTATCTTTGTTATCGTTTTACCTGCTCGGGACGAGCGGAACTAAGCTTGGGGATGCTGATACGTCTCCGACGTATCGATAATTTCTTATGTTCCATGCCATATTATTGATGATACCTACATGTTTTATGCACACTTTATGTCATATTCGTGCATTTTCCGGAACTAACCTATTAACAAGATGCCGAAGAGCCGATTGCTTCGTTTTCTCGCTGTTTTTGGTTTCAGAAATCCTAGTAACGAAATATTCTCGGAATTGGACGAAATCAAAACCCAGGGTCCTATTTTGCCACGAAGCTTCCGGAAGACCGAAGAGGAGTCGAAGTGGGGCCACGAGGGGCCGCCACCATAGGGCGGCGCGGCCCAGGCCTTGTCCGCGCCGACCTGTGGTGTGGGGCCCTCGTGTGGCCCCCCACGTTGCCCTTCCGCCTACTTAAAGCCTCCGTCGCGAAACCCCTGATGCGAAGAACCACGATACGGAAAACCTTCCCGAGACGCCGCCGCCGCCAATCCCATCTCGGGGGATTCTGGAGATCTCCTCCGGCACCCTGCCGGAGAGGGGATTCATCTCCCGGAGGACTCTACACCGCCATGGTCGCCTCCGGAGTGATGAGTGAGTAGTTCACCCCCGGACTATGGGTCCATAGCAGTAGCTAGATGGTTGTCTTCTCCTCATTGTGCTTCATTGTTGGATCTTGTGAGCTGCCTAACATGATCAAGATCATCTATCCGTAATACTATATGTTGTGTTTGTCGGGATCCGATGGATAGAGAATACCATGTTATGTTAATTATCAAGTTATTACCTATGTGTTGTTTATGATCTTGCATGCTCTCCGTTATTAGTAGAGGCTCGGCCAAGTTTTTGCTCTTAACTCCAAGAGGGAGTATTTATGCTCGATAGTGGGTTCATGCCCGCATTGATACCGGGACGATGACGATGAAAGTTCTAAGGTTGTGTTGTCGTTGTTGCCACTAGGGATAAAACATTGATGCTATGTATAAGGATGTAGTTGTTGATTACATTACGCACCATACTTAATGCAATTGTCCGTTGCTTTGCAACTTAATACTGGAAGGGGTTCGGATGATAACTCTGAAGGTGGACTTTTTAGGCATAGATGCAGTTGGATGGCGGTCTATGTACTTTGTCGTAATGCCCAATTAAATCTCACTATACTTATCATGACATGTATGTGCATTGTTATGCCCTCTCTATTTGTCAATTGCCCGATCGTAATTTGTTCACCCAACATGCTTTTATCTTATGGGAGAGACACCTCTAGTGAACTGTGGACCCCGGTCCATTCTTTAATACTTGAAATACAAATCTGCTGCAATACTTGTTTCTACTCGTTTTCTCTCGCAAACAATCATCTTCCACACAATACGGTTAATCCTTTGTTACAGCAAGCCGGTGAGATTGACAACCTCACTGTTTCGTTGGGGCAAAGTACTTTGGTTGTGTTGTGCGGGTTCCACGTTGGCGCCGGAATCTCTGGTGTTGCGCCGCACTACATCCCGCCGCCATCAACCTTCAACGTGCTTCTTGGCTCCTCCTGGTTCGATAAACCTTGGTTTCTTTCTGAGGGAAAACTTGCTGCTTTGCGCATCATACCTTCCTCTTGGGGTTACCAACGAACGTGTGAATTACACGCCATCAGGCCGCTAACTAAAGCCATGAATCATGGTGGAAGTTTCAGTTTGGACATTAATCCTCAGTCTCTTATGATAATATTATCTGTTGTTGAATGCTTATGCATTAAAGAGGAGTCCATTATCTGTTTTCTATGTTGTCCCGGTATGGATGTCCTTAGTTGAGATCTATCAAAAACGAGAAATCAAATGCGATCTATCTCCTTGGACCTTTGTACATGCGGCATAGAGGTACCCCTTTGTGACACTTGGTTGAAAAATATGCTATGCAATGATAATCCATGTAAATCCAAGCTAATTAGGACAAGGTGCGAGCACTATTGGTAATCTATGCATGAGGCTTGCAACTTATAGGATGTCTTATGCATAACACATATGAATTATTACTACCGTTGACAAAATTGTTTCTATGTTTTCAAAATGAAAAGCTCTAGCACAAAAATAGTAATCAATGCTTCCCTCTGCGAAGGGCCATTCTTTTACTTTATATTGAGTCAGTTTACCTACTTCCTTCTATCTTAGAAGCAAACACTTGTGTCAACTGTGTGCATTGATTCCTACATACTTGCTTATTTGCATTCATCGTATTGCTTTATGATGACAACTATCCATGAGATATACATGTTACAAGTTGAAAGCAACTGCTGAAACTTATATCTTCCTTTGTGTTGTTTCAAAACTTTCTACTAAGAATCTATTGCTTTATGAGTTAACTCTTATGCAAGACTTATTGATGCTTGTCTTGAAAGTACTATTCATGAAAAGTCTTTGCTATATGATTCAGTTGTTTAGTCATTGTCTTTACCATTGCTTTGAATCACTTCATTCACTTCATATGCTTTACAATAATATTGATCAAGATCATGTTGGTAGCATGTCACTTAAGAAATTATCCTTGTTATCGTTTACCTACTCGAGGGCGAGTAGGAACTAAGCTTGGAGATGCTTGATACGTCTCCAACGTATCTATAATTTCTTATGTTCCATGCTAGTTTTATGACAATACCTACATGTTTTATTCATACTTTATATCGTTTTGATGCATTTTCCGGAACTAACCTATTAACAAGATGTCGAAGTGCCAGTTCTCGTTTTCTCGCTGTTTTTGGTTTCGAAATCCTACAAAGGAAATATTCTCGGAATTGGACGAAATTAATGCCCACGATCTTATATTTCACGGAAGCTTCCGGAGAGCCGGAGAGGGACCGAGAGGGAGCCCCGGGGGCCCCACCCCACATGGCGGCGCGGCCAAGGGGGGGCGCGCCAGCCTATGGGGGGCCACCCCTGGCTCCTCCGAGGCTGCCCTTCCGCCTATATATTCTCTCCGCCTCGAAAACCCTAAAAAGATAAGCCACGATACGAGAAAGACTCCAGGGACGCTGCCGCCATCGCGAAACTCCGTTTCGGGGGATAGAAGTCTCTGTTCCGGCACGCCGCCGGGACGGGGAATTGCCCCCGGAGTCATCTCCATCGACACCACCGCCATCTTCATCGCCATCGCTGTCTCCTTTGATGAGGAGGGAGTAGTTCTCCCCCGAGGCTGAGGGCTCTACCGGTAGCTATGTGGTTCATCTCTCTCTCCCATGTGATCTTTATGTGATCATGAGCTTTGTATCACTATTAATCTATGTGCTACTCTAGTGATGTTATTAAAGTAGTCTATTCCTCCTCCATGATGTAATGTTGACAGTGTGTGCATCATGTAGTACTTGGCGTAGGTTATGATTGTAATCTCTTCTAGATTATGGAGTTAACTATTACTATGATGGTATTGATGCGATCTATTCGCCCTTTCATAGCTATTGTTGACAGTGTGTATGCTATGTTAGTACTCGGTCTAAATTGCAACGGTCTATTATGCACTCTAGAGGTTACTTTAATATGAACTCCGGAATTACTCTCCACGATGTGACGGTGACAGTGTGTGCATCGTGTGTGATTCCTTTATGAAGTTGTGGAGCTTGTTTACTCCGGCTTGAGGGTGCTCTTGTAGCCCTACACAATGAATGGTGTTTATTATCCAACAAGAGAGTGTAGAGTAGTTTTATTATGTGATCATTGTTGAGAGTGTCCACTAGTGAAAGTAGGATCCCTAGGCCTTGTTCCCAAATATCGAATCTCCGTTTATTTACTGTTCTACTGCATGTTTACTTGCTACCATATTTATTTCAGATTGTTATTACCGCTCATATTCATCCATATTACTTGCATCTTACTATCTCTTCGCCGAACTAGTGCACCTATACATCTGACAAGTGTATTAGGTGTGTTGGGGACACAAGAGACTTCTTGTATCGTAATTGCAGGGTTGCTTGAGAGGGATATCTTTGACCTGTACCTCCCTGAGTTCGATAAACCTTGGGTGATTCACTTAAGGGAAACTTGCTGCTGTTCTACAAACCTCTGCTCTTGGAGGCCCAACACTGTCTACAGGAATAGAATCGTGCGTAGACATCAATCAACGACCTCACAGAAACCTTTGAGAACCTCCGACGGTACAAGATGATGTTAAATCCGCTGAAGTGCGTCTTTGGCGTGCCAGCCGGAAAACTCCTTGGCTTCATCGTCTCTCATAGAGGCATTGAAGTTAACCCGTAAAAAATCAAGGCAATCATGTGCATCAAAAGGCCAACTTGTCTCAAAGATGTGCAACGACTAACTGGTTGTGTTGCAGCAATCAGTAGGTTTGTTAGCCATCTTGGCGAGAAGGCACTATCTTTATACAAATTGCTGAAGAAAACAGACAAATTTGTCTAGGACGACGCAGCACTTCAGGGATTGAAGGAAATACTCGTCTCCCCACCTATTTTAGCAGCTCCGGAAGAGTTAGAGCCCATGCTCCTTTATCAGGCAGCTTCCAACAAAGTCATCAGCCTCGTCATCGTGGTGGAGCGAAAGGAAGAAGGTCATGAATATGGAGTCCAGAGGCCAGTCTATTACATTAGCAAGGTACTGACGGAATCCAAACAAAGATACCCTCACTTTCAAAAGCTAGCCTACGGCGTATTCCTATGCAGCAGTAAGCTGAGACACTACTTTCAAGAGCACCCCATGACAGTTGTGAGCAAGGCTCCACTATCAACGATTATAAACAACACTGACGCAACAGGACGCACAACAAAGTGGGGCATTGAATTATCTGCCTTCGACATCAATTACAAAGCCAGGACTGCAATCAAATCCCAGATTCTGGCGGATTTCGTTGCGGATGGGACAGAAGCTCCGGATGCAGAACTAGAACCGGAACCTGAAACTTGGGTCATGCACTTTGACGGATCCAAGCAGCATCAAGGCTCAGGAGCTGGAGTCACCCTAAAGTCCCCAACCGGAGAAGAACTGCAATACGTTTTGCAGATTCACTTCGAAGCTACAAATAACATGGCGGAATACGAGACTCTACTACACGGTCTGCACATCGCTAAGGAAATTGGGATCAAGCACATCATATGCTGCGGAGATTCCGACCTGGTGGCTCAACAAGTAGCCGGAACCTGGAACGCCAGAAACTCCGTTATGGCGGCTTACAGAGACGAAGTTGATGAGATCGCCAAGTGCTTCCTCGGATACGAAGTCAAGTACGTCCGGAGAGATGATAACACAGCGGCTAATATGATATTCAAGCTCGGATCCGGCAGGAAACCCATTTCTCCTGGAATTTTCCTTGAGCACTTACGGATACCCTCGGTAAAGGGCGCTAACCCGGAAAACCCAGATTTGGCAGTTTCTCCGGCTAAGGAGGTGATGCTAATCACTCCGGCTTGGACTAAGACTTTCCTGGACTACCTTTTGGACCGCAATAAGTTGCCCGAGGACGAGGTCCTCGCACGACAGGTCGTCAGACGAGCAAGATCCTACACAATAGTTGATGGACAGCTCTACAAACGAAGCGCAAACGGGGTATTTATGAAATGCATCTCAAGTCAGGATGGCATCGAAATCCTCAGAGAGATTCATGCTGGCGACTGCGGGCATCACGCCGCTCCTAGATCCCTCGTTGCAAAAGCTTTTTGGCAAGGATTTTATTGGCTCACAGCTAAAGAAGATGCTGAGAAATTAGTGAAAACCTGCCGAGGCTGTCAGTATTACGCTACTCAACCAAATGCTCCAGCTCAGGAGCTCAAGACCATCCCTATCACATGGCCGTTCGCGGTCTGGGGGCTTGATATGGTTGGGAAGTTGAAAAACTCATTTCCTGGCGGTTTTGAGTACCTTTTGGTCGCTATTGATAAGTTCAGTAAGTGGATCGAGGCAAAGCTAGTGAGAAAAGCCGATGGTGCCATGGCACTAAAATTCGTCCGCAGTCTCGTAGTGAAATACGGCATCCCACACAACATAATCACAGACAATGGCACGAACTTTGCTGAAGGAGAATTGAAGGATTATTGTCATGACGTAGGGATCCGACTCGACCTAGCATCTGTGGCGCATCCGCAGTCCAACGGGCAGGTTGAGCGATCCAATGGCCTCATACTAGCCGGAGTCAAGCCTCGCCTTGAAGAACCGCTGCATCGCGCAGCCGGAGCATGGGCAGAAGAGCTAGACACTGTTCTGTGGAGTTTACGAACTACCCCTAACAAATCAACAGGGTTTACCCCTTTCTTCCTAGTATACGGATCTGAAGCAGTACTTCCCTCTGACATCATCCACGATTCACCGCGAGTTTCCGCCTACAGCAAAGATATAGCTGACGAGGTCAGACAGCTATCTGTGGACCTGATCGAAGAAGCCTGGAATTTAGCTAACCAGCGATCCACCATTTACAAGCAGAAACTCAGACGCTACCATAGCCGTCGAGTTCGGAATCGCTCGTTTAGGGTAGGTGACCTGGTCCTCCGCCTTCGACAGGTGAAAGAGCATAAGTTGCAATCTCCATGGGAAGGACCCTTTGACATCAGCAAAGCGCTACACAACGGATCATATTACCTCGTTGATTTCCGCGAGAAAAAAGATAGACCTGCAAATTGGTACCGGAAACAAAAATGAGAGGATCCGGATGACATTTATGATGAGACAGATCGACCCTGGAATATAGCATAGCTTCGTCCTTTCCACACTTAGGAATTTTTTCAAATTACATACACTGTAATAGTTATACATGATCAATGTAATAAAGCATATGGTTCACTCTTTGAGTCTTTTACCTCCTTTACTTGTTCTTTTTTAGATCATGTCTGTTTTTCGACTAAAACCGGATAGCTGGATGTTTCCGCCTATGCGTGTACAAAAGTTGTGATTTTCAAAATCGTCCTTTAGGACGCGAGCTTAAGTTTTCTGGTGGATAAATTTTTCGTTGCGAACTCATGGATTCTTGATAGCGACTTCCGGCACCTTGGCTGGGGGCTTGTTTCCGCGGTTATTGACGGATTGCCATTGGGCTTCGTCGCCGCAGGCGAGCGTTTCCGGCTAAAGGTCTTCCGGCTCGTGGAAGGTCAAGTGAGCAAGCCAGAAAACTTAGAAACTAGCACTTGCTTTTTTCAGCGAACGAAACATGCATTCATATAAATAAAAAGGATCGCAGGATAAGTTTTCCGCCCACATGCAGTTGTTTCGTCCCTAGCTACTTAGGAATTTAAGTTATATCTTACAAACCCTCGATGGGGCCAAAATGATGCATTATTTCTCTTCCCGCAGGAATAAGTCATTCACTGGCCCTTGGCCGGAGGAGAATCGCCCTAAACATCAGGTTCAGTTTCATTCTTTTCTTCGGTTTGCGGCTGAGAAGATGCATCATCATCATCACTCTCTTCGTCTTCTTCACTCGGAGACGCCGCGCTGTCCTTTGACTTGCCCTTCCTGGCCTCCTTGGAGCTAGTCCAGGTGTACTGGCTTCCGTCGCCGGATCCGGCTGGGCGCATTTCCGCTTCGCGTTCCTTATGAAGCTCCGCTTCAAGAGGCTCGTCAGCAGGAAGTACCACCTTGTCATAAAATTCCTCATGACAGATCCTACGGGCGATACGGGTGTCATATCCGCTTACTACATTCAGCAGCGCGTTGACATCCGAAGCTGGTGGTACACCGGAGGTAACCCTGTCAATATCTAGATCCGGGTGGTGAGCCAGAAACATGGTCAGGGACATCGCAGCAGCGCCTCGAGCTGATGAAGCTTGAAGATCTACAACCAGTTTCGGAAGAAGATCCATCCTTTGAATAAGCTTGCGGATGTCGCAAGTACGGCTCTTCTTGATAGCCAGATTATGGCAAATCTTCCGGCAGGTGGAGATGAGATCTTTCCAGTCATCTCCGACGAGTTGGAGAAGATCATCACGAGGAAACTGGCTCCGACGCTCTTCGTCATATCCAAGAGGTTCTGCATGAGATAATTGGAGATAAGCATAAGATTGAGTTCACCAGATAAGTCCTATTTGGTAAGATCCGGATACATACCCATGACATCTACGTTGAGTAAGTCCCAATGTTTCTCCGCAGTGTTCATGTACTTCCGGAGCCCGCTGATTTATTTTTGTTGCTTCTGGATGGTGTCGTTGTCAACCTTTCTCTTCATGGCGAATTCGCCCTCCTTATTGATCATCTCGGAGTTCTTCTCCGCTAGCTGCTTTTCCGCCTGCTCCCTTTTCTGTTCCGCCTCCGCGAGCTTCGTTTCTAAAGCTTGATAAGAGGAGTGCAGGTTCTTGAGTTCAGACGAAGCTGTGGCGAGGGAAGAAGATGCACCTATTCAAAGTTAAGTTAAAATCAATATGACAGTCGGAACTTGAATTAATGGAACGTATGGCCGGAAACCAACCTTGAGCTTCCACCATCTGCTTCTTCAGTTCTGCGTTCTCTTCCTTAGCAGCTTAGATTTTCTCCACCTGGCTCAGAGTGACGCGGCGTTGCAGGGCGATGTTCTTGTGCAGCTCGTAGTGCAGCGCCTGCTGTTCCTGTAAACAGAGATAGAGCTGGAGTAAACTCCAGTTATGGTATGCATCAGTGGATCCTTTCAAAGCATTATTGCCGGAAAATTTTCTGCCATAACGCTTGGGGGCTACTGCGACACTTTAAAATCTTCTTCAATTTGAGTTTTCTCTAAGTATTTAGGTGCTAACTATTGACTAGTTTCCGCCTACATACTTGGGGGCTACTGGGAAGTACCTTTTGCTTGCAGAGGAGATGGTCGAAGAACTGGCCGACCTCCTTTTTAAAGTTCCGAATCTCTCACGATTCAACGTCAGGCTTCCCCCAGGCATTGCTCAGCATGGCGTTGAGCAGATCTTGTTCCAGATCCCACTTTTCCGCCTCTGTAAGCTTGTTGAAAAACTTAGTTGCGTAAGCCTTGGGGGTGGAGGTAAGGTCAGTCGGATCACCGAAGTTCTTCGGAAAAACGATGGCATCACTAGCCTCAGCTTCAGCCTTTCCGGAAGAATTAACTTCTGCCTCTTCCTGACCCTGCACCTGAGCTTCTTCAGCAGTGGGTCGCTTTGTTCCGGAGCTCTCTCCGCCCACCTTTTCGCTACTCACCGGGATTATCTCCACTTGAGTTTCGGTAGCAGGAGGGGGAGAAGGCTCAGCTCGGGGCGGAGATGGTTGGGGAGCAGTGTGCGAAGTTCTCGGCGGAGCTGGCGTCGGGGGACCAACAGCTGGAGATTTTTGCATATACTTGGTAATAGATTTTTGGACGTTGGTCCGCGCGGTGGTGGTGGTCGGGTTCCTATAAGCAAGTGAAGGAAATAAGTAACAAATTGTACAAGTTAAAAGAAAAGCATCAAGCTCGGAAACTTACATAGCGCCGGGAATGATCGGACGCAACCTTTTCCCTGCTGTGGCCAGCAGTTTAAGGCGCTCGCGCTCTGCCTTCCTAGAGTCGAGTGGAGGGGGCTTGGTCTTGGCCTTTTTGGCGGAGGCCTCGTCGCTTGCTCTGGCTTCGGAGCCGGAAAGCTTGGCGCGGGGACGCTTGGTGGGTCGAGGGGCAGCCTTCTTGGGCGCTTGCTCCTCATCCTCATCGTCGTCCTCCGGATCCTCCTCCGCCGTTTCGCCGCTGACGGGGACTCGGAGTATGGTGCGGAAGTCTTACTCCACCAAAGTATCGAGCTGGAGAAGAAATCAAGAATAAGTTAGAACACTTCGAAAAAATGAGAAGTTAAGGATGGCAAAAGTACAAACGCTTACCGGAGGGCACTGGTCGTTGGTCTTGATATCCTTTATTAACTCCGGGACCGGTTGGCCCCGGCCAATCTTCACAAGTGTTTTGATTCTCCTCTTGAGAGAATCCACAGGCAGGTCGTGGCGGGTCACTCGGAGAAGGTCATCCGCCCCGGCATACGCGCAGATCAACCGCGCATTGTACCGCAGCGGCTGGATCCGCCAAGAAAACCAGCTCAATGTGAGCTCAGTTCCGGTTAGCCCATCGTGGACTAACTAAGAAATCCTTCGCGCAACTTTCTCCAAGATGGGGAACTGGGCGAGAGTACGAACGAAGCTCCAGCTATCGCGCTCCTCCGGAGGCGTGTTGATGAATTTGGGCAGCCCTTCATGGACACCCGGAACTGTGACATTCTTCACATAGAACCATCCGGCGTTCCAGTACCGGACGGATTCGTAGGAGGAGTGAGGCGGGTACATCCGGCCAGGTCGGAGCATGAAGGTCATGCTCCCGCAGTTCACCATGGCCTTGTCCTTAGTTTCTTTCTTCACTCGGAAGAAAAACTGCCATAGGCGAACGTCTGGACGAATTCCGAGATGCCCTTCGCAGAGCGTCACGAAGTTCGAGAGGAGTAGATACGAGTTCGGACAGATGTTATGAGGTTGAAGTCCTTAGGTGGAAAGGATGGAGAGGAAGAATTCCGAGCAGGGGAGCGATAGACCGCGCTCAACCCAGGCTTTGGTCAGGACCCGTTCGTCCGCGTCTGGCTTGGGGGTGACGGAGTCACGCATAAAACTCCATTGCGGAGAAATCATGCCCTCGCTTTGGAGGTCCCTCAGTTCTGAGTCCTTGGTCTCGCAAGGCCACCACAGTCCCTTCTCGCCCTCTCGGATCCGGGCCTTGGAAGCTTTCTTCGTTTCCGCCTCTTGCACCTTAGCTGCCATCCTTGCTTGTCCCTCGAGCTCTTCTTGGATCTCTTTGAGGCTGGGGATCCGGCCAAGTGCGTTGCTGGAAGATGCGGAGAATGGTTGAGCTAACTTGGTGTCGGAAACATATGGTGGCAGGAATGCTAAAGGCTCCGGACAGCTTGGTTCTAATGAACTGGGTTCAGGGCTGTTCGGAGAACTATCCGTACACTTTGGTGAGCTAGGTGACATGCTTCCGGCTGCACCCATGTGATAAGCTAAGTAAGCCGGAACTAGCCTAAAGTCTAAACTACCTCTTCTTCTACAAGTCCGGCGGACGTACCGTTAATGGCGCGGCAGTTCTTCGGCGCGCCAGCGAAGATAAGGTCGCCGGAGTTGCTGCGATGACCTCCGCTTGACCGCAAATCAGCGGCGGATCGGATTTCCCGATCAACCGTGACGATCTCGGGTCGAGGTTGGCCTTGGAGTGGTGGCAGACGAAGCTTCCCGTGAGCGAGCTCGTCGGAGTTGAGATCCGGTCGGCGGCGCTGCGGGAGGAAGAAGATGAAGTGAAGTTTGCGGTGAAACGAATGAAGAACTTACCGTTGCCGCGGGTATTTATAGGCCACGCGCGGAGATTCGTGAGCCGGATCCAATGGCGGAAACAGAACGGTCACACCGTTGGATGGCCGCCACGTGTCTTAGGTTAAAGCGGTGAAATCGAGGTAGCGGTAACTAGAACTGGGCAAGCTCCGAAAATTCCGGCTGAATATTTGCATCCACGGAAATTTAGCGTGGGAAAGAAGGAAGTTCAGTTCAACGAACGCGAAAATTCCGCTGGAGATATCGTTATCGAATGATAGTGATTTCCGGTTGAATGGAGTCGGAAACAAGACAGTTTTGGAAGCTCTTCAAGATTCTCTTCGGATCCGAGTTGAATGAAGTCGGAAGAATGATGAATCTCGGAGAACTTCGAGGGCTACTATTGTAGGTATACTTTATGGGTATATCAACGGCATGGCCTAGATCCGGCAAGCCCGGGTGGCCCACACATGGTGATGTGGCATGTGGCCCATCGGGCGGCCCAGTTGTTGTAGATCATGAAGGATGAAGTCCAGCCCAGGCGCAGGGAGCCGGATCCCAACCGACCTACGAAGGAGGCCGGATCCGTGGAGGCCCATAAGGTATCCGGATCTAGTACGACATACATGGAAGGAGGATCCTTGACGTACATAGCAAGATATTGTACCGTAGTTAGGCAACTTATATTCCGGCTAGGACTCTCCATGTAAACCCTAGATCCGTGCGCCTTTATAAGCCGGATCCTGGGAGCCCTAGAGACAACCACAACTCATTATAACAACGCGAAAGAGCCCACATAATTCCAGCCCTGTCTTCGAGCAGGTGTTCCGAAGCTGGGTAAATCGCGTACCACCGTCCCGAGGATTCTCCGCCCTATGGCCCCTACTTCTTCTCCCCCTCGTGAGGATCCCTCCTCCGAGGTACCGTCGATTAGGCAACGACAGCGACGGTTAGGTTAAAATTGAATGAACCGTTGACGCATCGGCCCCGCCACTACCGCTGGCGTCGACTTTTGGGATGTTTGGCTGACAGGCGGCTCCCACGCCCAAAATTTTCAGCCTCACGAGGCGCCAGCGCACCCGATTCGCGCCCTTGGCGAGGGGCCGGCACGGGGTTGCCGGCGATTCTAATGGGCACGAAAATTGGCCGGCGCCGTTTGGGGCGCGCCGGTGCGAGCCCATTTTTGCCCCCGGTCCCCAAAAAGCTATCGAGGCCGCTATCGGGGGCGCCGGTGGAGATGCTCTTACCTCCCTTTTCATAATGGTGCTCTTACCCCTGCCTAGCTGTTACGAAGCCAGTAGCAACCACTGCATATAATACAACGTGGTCCCGTAACCCCTCTTGGGCTGCTCGCGTGGCGGCTCCAGCTCCGGAGGGCCCCAAGACCGGCGAGTAGAGCGCATCCTCTGGAGCATTCCTGGCCGCTGCCACCGCTGGCGCAGGTAGTGGTGGTGGCGCCCGACTACCAAACGGCGGAGGGCGAGGAGGCGAAGTGAGGCGGAGCCCTTCCGCGCTGGGGCGATTCTTCACGGGCTGCGCGGTGGTGGTGCGTCCGGCGGCGGACGCGAGGATCCGGCGGTGTGGCGGCCAGGCCTGCCGGCGTGAGGCGGCGCGGCGTTGCTAGCGGCCGATCGTGCGGGCCCGATCTGGGAAGCTAAGGGCTGATCTAGGCTGCACGGGCCTGGTCTGGGTAGCGTGGATTGTGGCCTACTGCACGGCATCTCGCCAGGTCTCTATGGTGGAGGTTGCTGGAACCTTGTTCGTCGGCGTTGGATGGCAGATAGCGGCGTGGGGGCCTGTTCGTCTGCTTCTTTGAATAAAGGTGGCTCTCCTAGGGTTCTTCTTGTGCAAAGATGGAGAGCTTTATGAGGCTGGTTTCTCTCGATCTGGCCGGAATGTCAAGTTCCGGAATGCTCCACCAGCGAATGTACCAGTGCAACGATGCGTGCAGTTTTCTGGATGTGAGGTATTCGGTCGTGCGCACCCATGCTTTTATTCCGACCGTTTGGTTTTGGAGGGAGAGACGCGAAGCTCTTTTCTGTGTTGCCACCATATGACATTTTGGTCCATGGTGAAGTCAAAGGCGGAGAATATCATGATGGCCAGATTGGAGGAATAGCAATGGAGGTTCTAGTCCGTGTACTGTTGAGGGGCTTGCTTGGTGTTCCAGGCTTCGCAACAGCAGTATGCAAGTGGGGGCAACAACACTGGTGCAGTTCAGCGTTTTACCTTTCAGGGTGAAAATCCAAGGTCTGGCCTTAATTGGTTGTGCCTGCAATTGCCTTGTTGAAGGCATGTTTTGAGAGCGGTGACTATCTTCAGGGTGAAAACCTAAGAAGTTTGATCGGGCGGCCATGGCGCTTGTGCACTGTTCCCTTCTTGGAGGCGTCACTTTTGGAGAGTCTGGAATTCGGGTGTTGTCTTTGTGGTGGATGTACCGTTGTTGCTAGTGCTGGAATACCGTAGCGGGACTTTTTTTGTAATTCTTCTTCCTTTTTTGGATGTGTGCAACCGTAATGCTATTAGAGTATTGAGTTGTTGCAGAGGCTAGGTGTAATTGGTATCTTCTTGATATTAATATATACTCATTATCTAGAAAAACAAAATGCACATATCTAATCACCATAGTCAGGGTTTAGAAAGACGTCCTGAGCAAAACCAAGGAAGTAACATGGAGCTATAATCTCGTTGAACCCCTTGATCAAAAGCAAGGAAGTTCCAAGGCAACATAAGCCCTAGAACTCCATGATCAAACACTAGTCAATGTCTTGCACCCATAAGTTATGAAGCACCACTACAACTAGAGATAGAAAGAATAAGCATACATATATAAAAGGGCCGCCGCCTAGGCATGATCGGGCAGGTGTAGAGCCTGGCGGTGGAGCAGTCCGCCTCGTAGATGATCATATTCAAGGCAAAAGCCCGCAGCTTGAACTCCACGACATCGCTGTAGTGGAGATCGTACTTGTAGACCAGCAGCGCCTAGTTCCGGCCGAAGACGACCTGCCCACCATGGTAGGTGACCTGCACCCACTCGTCGCAGAACCGGCAGGCAGACAAGGCCACACTGTGAGGCAGTGGGATTTTGATCCACTCGCGGATAGCATCCTGGAACCATGGCGGGACGACGAACATGTGGAGGTCGTCCGTGTTGAGTTGGATGTAGAACCTCCACGACATGAGGGCCTTGGCGATGTGCCCCAGCTTAGGCTGGCGGCCGACAGTGGGAGGTGACATGAGCACAGCCTCCACCCTCCCTGGCACCACCGGCTTCGGAGCGCTCGTCCACCGGTTGAGAATGATGTTGTCTTGGTATCTTGGTGGAGGGAACCGCCCTTTGTCGACCGTGTCGCACTCCAGCTTCACGACCTAGGTAGATAAGATTTATTGTGTAAGTGCCATGATCAACATGTATGGCACTGACAATATGTTGATCACAATCCTGGCCATGAGCAATAGCATGATCAACAATATGCAACTATGCCATTGTGATGATCACCATCCAGAGCATGACCAAGAGCATGATCGACACAATAGTTCCATTATGTTCATCACCATCCTGACTGCCATTGTGTTGATAACCATCCATAACATGAGCAAGAGCATGATGAACACTATGTCTAGGGACGTAAACGGATCGGATCGGATCGGATTGGATTTGTTGTGGGTATACTTTATGGGTATATCAACGATGTGGTCTAGATCCGGCAGGCTCGGGTGGCCCACAGATGGTGATGGTGGCATATGGCCCGTCGGGCGGCCCAGTTACTGTTGATAGAAGATGGATGAAGTCCAGCCCAGGAGCAGGAGCCGAATCTCAACCGACCTATATAGTTAGTCGGATCCGTGAAGGCCCATGAAGTATCCGGATCCATTACGGCGTATAAGGAAAGGTGGATCCTTGACATGCACGGCAATGTAATATTCCGTAGTTAGGCATCTTGTATTCCGGCTAGGACTCTCCGTGTAAATCCTAGATCCTGGCGCCTTTATAAGCTCGATCATGGGAGCCCTAGAGGCACAACCACAACTCATTGTAACAAGGCGAAAACGCCCAGATAATTCCAGACAAGCAGCATTAGGCCCTGCCATCGAGCAGGTGTTCCAAAGCTGGGAAAATCGCGTACCACCGTCTCGAGGACTCTTCGTTCGATGGCTTCTACTTCTTCTCCCCCTTGTGAGGATCCTTCCTTCGAGGTACCGTCGAATAGGCAACGACAGTTGGTGCCCACCATGGGGCCAGCGGCGTCTGGAGGCCGGAACCGGGAGGGTTCCGCCATGGGAAGCTACGACGACTCCATCGCTGTGGGGTGTGTCCTTTACGCCGGGAATTTTCCGATCGTCCCTCAGGACGAGTGCTAGATTCTGCCTAAAACCGACCCCATCAAGCTCTCCATCGTCCCAATCGGTAGCATTCACATCTTCATCGGTGAGACCATCGATTCCGACGGAAACGCCCTGGTAAGTCACGCTAACGCGACCATCGCTGAGCAGGACGCAGTCGCGAAGATCCGGTCTGAGATGCAGGAACTTCCTAAGGAAGATTCCACCTTAGATCTGGAAATTTCAAAACCCACCCAATCCGCCCCTGAGCAGGAAATCACGGTGGAAGACCAATGCAGATCCGCCTGGGTCTCCCAGGTGTTAGAGAAGCAAAGGTGCCACTTCGTGCACTTCCTCACACATACCGCAGGAACCGCCCCTCCTTAGGATGGAGCCGGACCCATGCAGGTTGAGGCTACCGGAGATAGTGATGCCTCGGATCAGCAAGAGGTTGTCGGAGATAATAACGCCCTGGACCAGCAAGAGGATGCCGGAGACAAAGAAGAATCAATCCTTGGCAATTTAAGCCCAATCTCTGACGATGCTTCCATCATGGACACAGAAGAGTACAACCGCCTTATGAAGGAGTTGGAGGATGAGGAGACAGCTGAGGCAGAATTCGCCCCGCCAAAGGAGGTCGTTGTGACCTTAACTGGGTTGGAGCAAGGAACTAACATAGAAGCGACTCCGACTGACGTCGGATTCCACACTCCGCAACGGATGAGCTATCGCGTCGTGCCGGATCCTGGAGAAGGACGTGTCCTCGAACACGGGGAAGATATGTCCATAGAAGAGCTCGCCAGGAAAGCAGGCCAAGGTGTTATCGTGAACTCGGAAATATTGACCAAGCCAATAACTTCGGAAGAGGCCACAGACCCGGTAGCTCTAGAAGCCAAAAGGAGGGAACTGCTGGCAACCACTGAAAGATTCGCCAACACCGCAGTAGTAATGCTGGGGAAACGACAAGATGCAGAGGAAGTGATGGTGCAGGTCGAAGAGAAAGAGCGCACATCTGTAGAATACTTAGAGAAGGCCAAAGCACTCTGAGAGCGTTGGGAAACCCTCATGGATGATGCCACCATGGAAGCAGATAGGATCCGTCGGGAAGCAATTCGCCCCCGTAAGATCAACTTTGTGAGTCCCTCCGAGCATCAGCCACTCCCAACTCCAAAGGACAATATGAAGAAGTTTGCGGAGCTCTTGGCCAAGAACGATGAGAAAATCGACATCGCCCACCTCCGTACACACGTAGCATCAGCAATGAAGCAACAAAGTAAGGCAGATACTTCGCGCATGTTGGAATCCAACCCAGACCTATGTGTATCCACCGCGTAGAAGGAAGCCTCGGGAAGGGAGTGTCGTGACGAAGAATCACGCACCAGATCCATGGAGCACAGAAGAAGAACCAGAGAACATCCAAATCCGATCCCGGTACCCTTGAAAACACCTCCGACAGACCCAAACAAGAGAAAGGATCTGATGTACACTGACAGGGACAAGTAGCGGAACCCGTCACCTCCACCCCGGACCCCGCATCCTCCTCCGCCACCTCGCCGATGTAGTCCAGCCGGAAACACCAGACTCCATGGGCCTGCTGGAATTAACATCCGTGACATTGTATCCCCTTAGAGAAATCAGAACAAGGAGCGCATGCCGGAGCCGCGTCGGAGCCACGCGACGCCGGAGCCACGTCGGAGCCGGAAAGAAGAACGCGAGCCTGAGCCACGCAGAAGCCGGAATGAGGGAGGCGACCAGCATCATGGAGAAGGTAGCCACTGAAGCCGGAGTCAACAGCAAGAAGGGCGCAGGGAATCTGAAGGCGGAAGCAAAAGGTCTCATCGGCCCCATCGCAGATCTCCTTCCCCACCACCTAGTGGAGGAGGTGGAGGCGAAGGCTGGAGATCTCGCTCCCGCTCAAAGTCTCGCGCCCGCAACAGCCCGCACGATGCACAGGAACGTCTCAACGAATACAGATCTGAATACATTGGCACAAAGTGCTTCAGCAGGATGATCCGGCAGGAACCAAAGCCAAAAGGCTTGAACCTCAAGCTACCTGGAAATGTGAAACATTACAATGGCAGTGAAAGGCCCGATACCTGGATCGAGGACTAGTTCAACTCAGTCAGCTTTGTCGGAGGGACCCCCAATGTAGCATGCCGCATGCTTCAGTTATACCTTGTTGGGCTAGCTCGTACCTGGCTCAGTGACCTTCCGGAAAACTCCATCTTTTGCTGGATCAACCTGAAGATCGCCTTTGAGAAACACTTCAGGAGCACCTACAAGAGACCTGCCACAACCAACGACCTACAAGCATGTATCCAGAAGAAGAATGAAACCTCTCGAGCTTTTCTCACTCGGTGGTTAGCAACAAGAAACGAGTGCGAGAACGTAGATAACCGCACAGCTATGCACGCCTTCATACGTGGCTTGCAGAAGGGAGGGCTGCTCCGGCACAAGCTAACTTGCCTGATCAATGAGAACAACCTAACCTTGGATGACATGATCGGCATCGCCAGCACTCACACCGCCGCTGATGATGACGCAGGTGGAGAACTCACATCCACAACCATACCTTTGCACCAGCAAAAGAAGAAACGTGATAACGGTGGCAGCAACAACAACAAGCGGAAGAATCCCCCTGATGACGAGAAAAGCGGCGGATCCGACATGGTTGCCATGGCGTTCCAACACGGAGGTCAGGGAGGTGGAAGAGGCCGCGGCCGTGGTGGCGGAGCCGGCAGGGGCCAGCAACGCACTGACGAGGTCACCGTCGCTGGGATCCGCGCTCCCTTTATGACGAGTACAAGGACATGCCATGCTTAGCCCATATTTATCCGGTTACTGGCAAGTCCTCCCACACTTACCGCAACTGCAAGTGGGTCAATGATCTGAAGACTGATCCGGAAGCAGGATACAAGAGCGCCCGGAAGCACCGCCCGCGCGGCAAAGGAGGCAAGGGCAAGAACAAGGAAAATGACGAGGAAAGTTCCGAGACAATGGAAGAGGATGAACCTTCGCCGGATCCCAAAGAGGCCTCCATAGCTAACAAGTCCAACCCCTTCATCAAAAGTGTTGGAGCATACCACACCTTCCTCGGAACTCCGACGGTCAGGGCCAAGAAATCAGCCCTCCGGGTCCTGAATGCCACGCTTCCGGTTGTGCCACAGTACGTCAAGTGGTCGGAAAACCCGTGCACCTTCGACAGGACGGATCATCCTACTGTCATCCCCAAAGAGTGCTATGCTTTGGTTGTGAGTCCCCGCATCGACGGGTATGACTTCTCCAAGTGCCTCATGGACGGCGGAGCCAGCCTGAACATCATGTACCTGGAGACTCTGGAGAAGATGAACCTTACCAAGGAACAACTTAAGCACAACACCAATGAATTTCATGGTGTGGTTCCGGGTAAAAAGGCAAACTCTCTTGGCAGCATCAAACTTCCTGTGGCCTTCGGCGATGTTAATAATTTCCGCGAAGAGATGATCACGTTTGAGGTTGTGCCCTTCAAGAGCTCCTACCACGTCATCTTCGGCAGGGCATGCTACAACTACAATAAGCTTAAGATTTCGGGTCCTAATGGTATGATCACCGTATCCGGAGATTACAAGAAAGCTCGAGACTGCGAGGTGGGCGAAGCCGCTTTTGCAGAATCTGTAATATCTCAAGAAGAGTTGCAAGGCTACAGCGCCGCGGTGGCTCCGAATGAGATGCACACCACCAAGAAGCAGATCTCCGAACATAAGACTTTGTTCAAGGCCGCGATAGACACCAAGAAGGTCGACCTCAAGGAAGGCGACAGTTCCAAGCAAGTGTCTGTCGGAGCTGGCCTGGACCCCAAATAGGAAAACGCGCTTGTCGAGTTCCTCCGAGCTAACATGGATATCCTCGCATGGCAACCTTCTGACATGTCCTGAGTACCAAGGGAACTCACCGAGCACTACCTCAACATAAATCCGGGTGCAAAACCGGTGAAGCAAGCTATGCGATGCTTTGGTGACAAGAAGCGTCGTGCCATAGAGATGGAATTAGCATAGTTACTAGAGGCAAGATTTATAGTAGAAGTAAACCATACTGAGTGGGTTGCAAACCCCATCCTTGTACCCAAAAAGAATTCTGAAATACTAAGAATGTGCATCGATTACTCCGGCTTGAATAAGCATTGTCCGAAGGATCCGTTCCCTCTGCCGCGCATTGACCAAGTCATTGATTCGACGGCAGGGCGGAACTTCTGTGTTTTCTTGACGCATATTCTGGGTATCACCAGATCCGAATGAAGAAGTACGACCAAAAGGCAACCTCGTTCATCACACCCTTTGGCACTTACTGCTACCTCACCATGCCTTTTGGTTTGAAAAACGCAGGTGCCACCTATCAACGTACGATGCAGCGATGCCTGAAGGACCAAATTGGCTGGAACGTGCACGCTTATGTCGATGACATCGCGGTCATGACCTGGAAAGGATCCAACTTTATCGGCGATCTCACGGAAACCTTTGAAAATCTCCGACGGTATAAGATGATGTTTAATCCGCTGAAGTGCATCTTTCGCGTACTAGCCGGAAAACTCCTTGGCTTCATTGTATCTCACAAAGGCATTGAAGTAAACCCGGAAAAAATCAAGGAAATTTTGTGCATCAAGAGGCCAACTTGTCTCAAAGATGTGCAACGACTGACTGGTTGCATTGCTGCAATCAGTAGGTTTGTCAGCCGTCTTGCCGAGAAGGCACTACCTTTGTATAAACTGCTGAAGAAAATAGACAAATTTGTCTGGGATGACGCAGCAGATGCAGCACTTCAGAGGTTGAAGAACATACTCTCTTCCCCACCCATCTTGGCAGCTCCGGAGGAGTCAGAGCCTATGCTCCTCTACCTGGCTGCCTCCAACAAGGTCATCAGTCTCGTTATCGTGGTGGAGCGAAAGGAAGAAGGTTATGAGTACGGAGTCCAAAGGCCAGTCTATTATATTAGCGAAGTACCGACAGAATCCAAGCAAACATACCCTCACTTTCAGAAGCTAGCCTACGGAGTGTTCCTAGGTAGCCTGAAGCTGAGACACTACTTCCAGGAGCATTCTATGACAGTTGTGAGCAAAGCTCCATTGTCAACCATCATCAACAACTCCAACGCAACAGGGCGCGTAGCAAAATGGGGCATAGAACTTTCTGCCTTCGACATCAACTACAAAGCCAGAACCTCGATCAAGTCCCAAATCTTGGCGGATTTCTTCGTTGACTGGACTGAAGCGCCGGAGGGCACACCTGTGCCGAAACCTGAAGCTTGGGTCATGCATTTTGATGGATCCAAGCAGCATCAATGCTCGGGGGTGGGAGTTACCCTGAAGTCACCAACCGGAGAAGAATTGCAGTACGTTCTGCAGATTCACTTTGAAGCTACAAACAATATGGCGGAATACGAGGCTCTTCTACACGGTCTACGCATCGCTAAGGAAATTGGGATCAAGCACATCATATGCTGCGGAGATTCCGACCTGGTGGCACAACAAGTACCGAAACCTGGAACGCCAGAAACTCCGTTATGGCGGCTTACAGAGACGAAGTTGACGAGATCGCCAAGTGCTTCCTCGGATATGAAGTCAAGTACGTCAGGAGAGATGATAACACAGCGGCAGATATGTTGTCCAAGCTCGGATCCGGTAGGAAACCATTCCGCCTGGAATTTTCCTTGAGCATCTACGGACACCCTCAGTAAAGGGTGCTAACCCGGAAAATCCAGATGTGGCAGTGTCTCCGGCTAAGGAGGTGATGGCAATCACTCCGGCTTGGACCCAACCTTTCCTGGACTACCTCATTGACTAGAAGTTTCTAGAGGATGAAGTCCTCGCACGATAGGTCGTCAGACGAGCAAGATCCTACACAATAGTTGATGGACATCTCTATAAACGAAGTGCAAACGGGGTGTTTCTGAAATGCGTCTCAAATCAAGATGGCATCAAAATCCTCTGAGAGATCCACCAAGGTGATTGCGGGCATCATGCCGCTCCCAGGTCTCTCGTTGCAAAAGCTTTCTGGCAAGGTTTTTACTGGCTAACAGCTAAAGAAGATGCTGAGAAGATAATGAAAACTTGTTGAGGTTGTCAGTACTATGCTACTCAACCAAACGCTCCGGCTCAGGAGCTGAAGACAATCCCTATCACTTGGCCGTTCGCGGTCTGGGGGCTCGACATGGTCGAAAAATTAAAGAAATCATCTCCTGGCGGTTTTGAGTACCTCTTGGTCGCTATTGACAAGTTCAGTAAGTGGATCGAGGCAAAGCCAGTGAGAAAAGCCGATGGTGCTACGGCAATAAAATTCGTTTGCAGCCTTGTAGTGAGATACGGCATCCCACATAGCATAATCACAGACAATGGCACAAACTTCGCCCAGGGAGAACTAAAGGATTATTGCAATGACATAGGGATCCGTCTTGACCTTGCATATGTGGCTCACCCACAATCCAATGGGCAGGTTGAGCGAGCCAATGGCCTCATACTAGCCAGAGTCAAGCCTCGCCTTGAAGAACCGCTGCAACGAGCAGTCGGAGTTTGGGCCGAGGAGTTAGATTCTGTTCTGTGGAGTTTACGAACTACCCCTAACAGGTCGACTGGTTTTACACCTTTTTTTCCTAGTATACGGATCTGAAGTTGTGCTCTCCTCCGACATCATCCATGATTCCCTGCGAGTTTCCGCCTACAATGAAGAAACTGCTGACGAGGCTCGACAGCTATCTGTGGACCTGCTCGAAGAAGCTCGAAATCTAGCTGACCAACGTTCCACCATTTACCAGCAGAAACTCCGACGATATCATAGCCATCGAGTTCGGAACCGCTCGTTTAAGGAAGGTGACTTGGTCCTCCGCCTTCGGCAGGTAAAAGAACATAAGCTGCAATCTCCTTGGGAAGGACCTTTTATCGTCAGCAAAGTGCTACACAACGGATCTTACTACCTTGTTGATTTTCGCGAGCTAAAGGATAGACCTGACAATTGGCATCGGAAACGCAAGAGGGAGGATCCGGGTGACATATATGATGAAACTGATCGTCCTTGGAATATAGCACAGCTACGTCCGGAATTTTCGCATTAAATACTTTGTAATAGTTATGATACATGATCAATGAAATAAAGCATATGGTTCACTCTTTGAGTCTTTTACCTCCTTTGGTTGTTCATTTTTGGATCGTGTATGTTTTTCGACTAAAACCGCTGAGCTAAATGTTTCCGCCTAGGCGTGTACAAAAGTTGTGATTTTCAAAATCATCCTTTAGAACGTGAGTTTATTTCTTCTGGTGGACGAGTTTTTTTGTTGCGAACTTATGGATTCCTGGAAGCGATTTCCGGCACCTCGGTTGGAGGCTTGTTTCCGCGGTTATTAACGGATCGCCATTGGGCTTCGTCGCCGTCGGCGAGCATTTTCCGGCTAAAGGTCTTCCAGCTCGTGCAAGGTCAAATAAGCAAGCCGGAAAACTTAGAAACTAGCACTTGCTTTCAAATAACTAAACATGCATATATAATCAAACGGATAGCAGGATAAGTTTTTTCCGCCCATGCACTCGTTTCATCCTAGCTACTTAAAAATATTTAAGTTATATTACAAACCCTCGAAGGTGTCAAAATGATGCAATGTTTAAATTTCCCGTAGGAACAATTTTTTCACTTCTCCTTGGCTGGAGAAGAACGATCTTCATCATCAGCTTGTACCTTGCTCTTTTCCGCTTCCTTAGCCGGAGAAGATGCATCTTCATCGTCGTTCTTTGTCTCATTCTTCTCGGCTTCCTTGGAGCTGGTCTAGGTGAATTGGCTTCCGTCTTCGGATCCAGCTGGCCTTGCCTCCGCTTCACGTTCCTTCTCAAGCTCCGCTTCGAGAGGTTCGTCAGCTTGAAACACGATCTTGTCGTAGAATTCTTCATGACGAATGCACCGTGCGATCCAGGTGTCGTAACCACTTCAAGCATCTAAGAGCGCATTTGGATATGCATCAGGAGGAATACCAGTAGTGGCCAGATCTATCTCAAGGTTTGGAGCATGAGCAAGGCACATTGCCAAGGACATTTGAGCGGCGCCTCGGGCTGAAGAAGCCTGGAGATCAATGACAAGTTTCGGCAGGACATCCATTTTCTGGATAAGTTCGCGGATGTCGCAGGTTCGGCTGTCCTTGATCGCCAAGTTGTGGTAGATCTTGCGACAAGCTGAGATTAAATCCCTGCAATCGTCTCCGGCCAGCCGGATCAAATCATCACGCGGAAACATCTCGCGTCGGGCATCGTCATATCCAAGTGGCTCTGTAAAAAAAGAGCATTGATCAGCGATAGTCGTTATTCAGGTTACGGAGAACTATTCTGATTTTGGCCTTCGGATATTTACCCATGACGTCGAAGTTCAGCAGGTCCCAACCTTGCTCTACTTTCGTCATGTAAGACCGGAGTGTTTGGACTTCTTCTTGGAGGCTTTTAAGAGTGGCACCATCCCTCTTCCGCTTTTCCACCAGATCAGCTTTTTCTCTGGTAAACTCGGAATTCTTTTCAGACAGCTGCTTCTTAGCAAGTTCCCGCTTTTCCTCCGCCTCTTTCAGTTTTGACTCCAAGTCTTTGTGGGCGGAGCGCAGGTTCTCCAGTTCTGATGAAGCAGTTGCCAGGGAGGTAGACGCACCTGTTCAAATTAACAAAGTAAGTTCAAAGTCGGAAGATTGGAGTAATGACAGTTTGGTCGGAAACATACCTTGGGCTTCCGTCAGCATTTTTTCCAGCTCCGCAATCTTCTCTTTGGCATCGTGAATTTGATCCGCCTGGTCAATGGTAACGCGGCGCTGCAGAGAGATATTCTTGTGGAGCTCATAGTGCAACACTTGTTGTTCCTACGGCAGTGAAAAGTATGGATAAGTTCCAATTGCATATAACCAAGTGTAGATCTTTTTGAAGCATCATTGCCGGAAGAATTTCCGCCATGACTCTTGGGGGCTACCGCGACACTTCAAGAAATTTTAGGTTAGTTTACTCAAAAGTATCAAGGTGCAAACTATGGTTAGTTTCCGCCTAGATACTTGGGGGCTACTGGAAAGTTTAGTTTACCTTGCGCTTGCAGAGAAGTTGGTCAAACTCACCGATCTCTCATTTGTGATTTTGAATGTCGTAACATTCAATATCAGCTTTACCCCATGCGTTGTGTAGCATGGAGTTCAGTAGATCTTGTTCGAGCTCCCATTTCTCCGCCTTCGTAAGCTTGCTGAAGAGCTCGGTGGAGTACGCCTTGGGCTTAGCGTAAAGATCAGAAGGATCGCCAAAATTGGCCGGAAATACGATGGCATCCTTAGCCGAAGCTTCAGCCTTATCTGCAGAGGTGACTTCCGCCTCCTCTGGACCTTTGTCTTGAGGTTCCTCAGGAGCAGCTCGCTTTGTGGCGGAGCAGCTTCCACCTCGTTTCCCGCTGCTCACTGGAATTACTTCCACCTGAGTTTCGGCGGCGGGATCAAATGTGGGGTGAGCCTCAGGCAGAGTAGGTTGGGGAGCTGTGTTGGAGGTACTTGGCGGAACTGGAGTGGCGGGGCCAACGGCCGGAGATGTCTTGAGGAAACTGGTGATGGGCTTCTGGGTGCTAACCCGCGAAGCGTTGATCTTCTGGTTCCTGCACCAAGTAAAGAAAAGACATTAGTGATAAGTTTTAGCTTCACAACTAAGAGTTTATATTTCCGAACACATACGTGGTTCCGGGAAGTTGCGCGCGTGATCCTCTTCCGGCTGTGGCCAGAAGCTTGATGCGGGCGAGCTCCGCCTTCTTGGAGTCGAGGCATGGAGGAGCTGCGGTTTTTGCCTTTTTGGCGGAGGCCTCGCCGCTGGTTCCGACATCAGTACCGGAAACCTTGGCGCGGGGACATTTTGGAGCACGAGGAGCAGCCTTTTTCTTGGGAATTTGCTCTTCCCCTCATCTTCGTCCTCCGGATCCTCCTCCGCCTTTCCAGCGTCAGTGGGAATACGAAATATATCCCTGGAACTATCCTTCGCCAAAGAATTGAGGTGATAGAGGAAGCATTGAAGAAGTTAGAACATTTCAAGTATAACAAACAAAATGACCAAGTGATAACACGCACCGGAGGGCACTTTTTGTTGATGTACATGTCCTTGATGATCTCCGGGACCTCCTGGCCCCGGGTTAGCTTCACGAGCATCCAGATCCTCTTGTTCAGAGAATCCATCGATAGCTGATCGTCGACCCCGGAATATTTGCAGATCAGCCGCTTGTTGAATTTTAACGGTTGGATCCAACGTGTGAACCAGCTCAAGGTTAGGTTCATTCCGGTTAAACCGTCATGGACCATCCAGGAGATCCTCCGAGCTATATGTCAACACCCGGATTTTTTAATTCCAGATGCATATTATGACATACATCGCAATCCCAGGAATATTGTTTTTGCGAGACATAATAGATTGATATCACAGAACATCATTCATTACAAACCATAATAGTCTTACATCAAAGGATCACATGATCTAGTCTTAATACAACAATTGATCTAAAGATCAAATACAAAACACATAGCGGAAGAAACATAGTAGCGGTCCATTTGTTCCACAGGCAACGCTTGACGTCAGGAAGTAGTCCTAGTTATCATAGACGTCCTGCTGTCCATCTTCCCGGTAGTGGTGCTCTTCTTCATAGTCTGGCCATTTGAATAGCCAGGGACAAAGACATGAGTACTTTTAAAGTACTCGCAAACTATCACTAATAGAAGTACTAATAGCTCTAATCAGGTTTCTAAGCTTCTAGGTTTATTTGCACAAAGCGAGTTTTATTTCATAAACACTTTAATAGTCAAAGACTCTTTATTTTTCAAAAACTCACTCAAGTGGGAACATTAGTGTCATTCCCACAACTCTGTTGTGATTCAAGTCAAAGTCACAATTCAAGTTCAAGTCACAAGTCAACAGTCACATGTCACATTTTGAAAATGTCTGATGACGGAACAGTATGGCCTTTCCAACTATCCATGACCGCGAACGCGGCTATTCGAATAGTTTTACACTCTGCAGAGGTCGTACTCTTGTGCCACAACTTTTGATTACATCCGTCAGGGATAGCCCTGAATCATCATACTCAGTATGCGGATCATCAACCATTAACCTTTCACTTACATACCCTAGTATAGGCACCTCTCCCTGTGAGCTTGGCCTCCCAGTGATGGCAAACCGCCAACCTGGGAACTGCACAGGGCTTGGGTCGGACATTCACCTCATTTCACGTCATTTCACTTTCAACGAGGCAGCCTCGGCATAACCCCTGTGACGCTTGTTCAGAGGGAACCAATACTAAAGTACATAAATTTCCAGCTAAAGCCTTACCCATAATCAGGTATTGTGGGGGTACTCTAAAATTGGAATGGTATCGCATCCGAACCCAACCATAAGTTTTTGTCAAAGAGTCACCCTGTTCACCAAAAGTCATATTCACCTTCAAAACTTTCAATAGAATGACTCATCATTCCAAGGTTTTCAAAAATCATTTGACTCAAGTGTTCCCATCTAGAGTGATCAAGATTTTATCCTTAGCACTAGCAACTAGTCAAGAGGGGTGTTAACTAAATTTTAGCTAGGCTAAGTGTGATGTTCTTGTAGTATTCTATCTCTAGACCAATATCAACTATAAGAAAAGCTTTGGTAAACAAAGTAAATGATTGTAAGAGAAAACTTGGGTTGGGACAAATCTTTAAACAAAAGATTATTGCAAGGGTATCTTGCACTTTGCATTAGTAGAGCTTGCATTGGTAATAGCTTGCCTTGAGTGGTATAGTGATCAAAGTGTTCCTCCTCTTCTTCGTAGAAGACCTCCTCCTCCTCGTAGCCTTCGGTACTAGCGTCTATAAACGGATACGAGGTAACAATCACCAAAAAATACTTAAGGAGGCTACTTAGCCATAATGGCTCACACAAGATGATCTATCATCATCACAATCATCACTCCAAATAATACTAGGGTTTTCTATTATGTCCTTTGAAAGTAACTTCCTCTCATTGAACATTACTAAGATTTAATTTCCTCAAATAACAAAGTATGAGATCATGTTGACCAAAGTCACCACTTCATCTTTATCCATTTGGGAAAATGATTTAAATGAGATACTACATCTCATACAATTTAAATACTACTTTGGGAAATGATTTAATATTCTCAAGTAATAACATATGGGGTCATGAAGACTAATGTCATCACCTCACATTGAATTACTTGTGTAAGTGATTTAAATGAGATGCTACATCTCATAGATTCAAATACTATTTTTGAAATAATTTAAATGAGCTAGAAATGACTACATAGCCATTATTTGAATCTATCCCACGATCATATGAAGCAACCATGTCATATTTTTGCATAAACAATTAGAGTTTTTGAAATGTGAATTATCAGGATTGGAATCACCTCAAAATTCATTATGGTTGATTTTTTATAATTGTTTGAATTTTGAAAAGGTATTGACTTGTTATTTTTCTTGCAAGTGTTCTACAATGGATCAAGGCTTGAGACTAGTGGGGTTGGATAGAGAATTTCATAAGCTTTCCAGAAATATGAAATTCATCAATTTTGGCCCATTAGATTTTGTTTTATTGAATTTTGAATCCAGTACCAGTGTTGAAATTTGATTTAAAACGAAAAACATAATTCAAATCAGTGGGCTCGCGCGGGAAAACGAATTGCGCCAGAGAGGGGGGGTAGCAGGCCGGCCCAGCAGTGTGTCTCGCACATGCGGTCTGCCTGACAAGGGGTCCCACGCGTCAGTGCCTCTTAACGCACCGAAACGGTACGCGCGAGGAGGGTCGTGGGATTAGAATAGGATCGGACGGTTTTGGGTCGTCCCCGTCCTCGACGGCGAGCAAACCCTGGGTGCGGCAAAGAGGGTCGACGGTGGCTTACCGGCGCTCCGGCGAGGCTCGGCGAGGCGGGCGATCGGCATGGAAGATGACGGCGAGCTCAGCGAGGGTCGAGGGAGGTGATGAGGTGGTCGGAGTCGTCGCCTCCATCTGGCTACTGTCGCGGCGGACTCCGGTGAAGGAGGGTGCAATGTTGAAGGGCGAGAGGTCGAGGGTGCTCAGGGAGGGGAGGAGAGTCGATTTGTGTGCTGGAGAAGGGTCGGGGCGTGCTCCTTTTATAGGGTCGCGAGGTGCTGCGGGGCTTCCTCGTCGGCGAAGGGAAGGGGCTCTCTTCGGGCGGCCAAAGGGCAGGGCAAGGACGCAGGACGTTGTAGCATCGTCTGGTGAGCGTCAGGGATGTTTCCTTGCAGAGAATGGGGCTCTCAATCAACGGGCGTCGTGCGGTGTCCTTGCAGAACAGTGGCGGTGGTCGGCGATGATGACGATGGCTATCGGGCGCTCCAGGCCAAACGGCCATGTCCTGGAGGTTGCTGGTGCTGAGGGGAGGCTACTGGCAGAAGCTTAGGCCAGGGGGAGGTCTCAGTCGACGGGGACAGGCGTGGACTTCTGTGTGCACGCGTCGGCGTCCATGCGCGTCCTGGCGTCCTTGGTCGGCACGGGTACGGCGTGGACTGGGGCGTGCAGAGCCTCTCTTGGCCCAGGGCGAGTAATGGCAGGTTGGTGGGAGTGTGGTCATCCTATTTGACAAGGTGAGATCATCCAGGGAAGGGAGGAGAGAGTGAGGGCATGGTGGTTGGCATGATGAGTGACATGACCATGTCTTGGTCATGATCACCACAGAACAGTGGATGCAAAGGCTTGGCATTGTCCAGGAGGTTCAAGAGGGAGCTGTGGTTGAGAAAGGTAGTGATGGTTTAGTCCAAAACCCACTGGATAATAGAGAGTTTGTACTTTGCTGATTGGTGCACACCAGGTGTTCGACAGAATGGCCGCAAGAGACTAAAATTTGAATTTTGCCAAACTTTTTCTTGGGTGTGGTTCTAATAGTGTTTGGCATCTCCTGGTGGCCTTGGTTTGCAAAGTGGTGGTGGTTTGGTGAAAAATCAAAATGGGGATGATCTATAGTCTGATTCAATGTTGCCACTTGGCATGCTTATAATAAGCAATTGAAAAAGAATTGGCAAGGTTGGTCAACACCAAAAGTGATCACCTTGATGAGTTCTTGGATGAGGTGCAAAGAGATGAGAAAGTTTGGTTTATAAATAAATAACCACAGGGGTCCAAAGTGGGTAACATGTTAAAATTGTCACATATGACCATTATCATATGTGACTTGCATTTTCTATTTTCTTTTCTTTTGTTTTGATTTTCTTTGACCAAAATGTATTCTTTTGAGTTTATAAATGTTTTCAAACCATTTACACAAAGTAATCATGGCCTAGGTCAAGATTTGCAAATATGGCCAAAGCTCACATATGCTTCTCCTTTATTATACTTTCTTTTCATTTTGCTTTGTTTCCCTTGGATCCAAAAAGGCATGGTTTAGGGGTTTAGAACATGTTCAACACTTCAAACAAGCAATCATGAAAAAATCACCTCATGCATCCATTAACACTATGCACCATACTTGGAAATAATCCAAGTTTTTGTTGGCTCATAATTTTGGAAAAAAGGAGTTGCATTTCTTCTTTGTTTTGAAATTTGGGATGTTACAAACCTTCCCCCCTTAAACAAAATCTCGTCCCGAGATTTAAGAAAAAGTATAAATCCTAAGAGAGATTGGGCAAATGGATTAACAAGAAAACATACCCTACATGGCATTATTGGGTGCTTCCTGGGCTTCGGTTGCACTCATGTGGTAGAGACGGCCATTGCGATTGTTCGGGTTCCTTCTAGTTGCGAAGCGGCGCTGTTGCTGGGCAGGTGCAGCGGTGTTGGGGGCTGTCTTCATCAGTTTCTTGGGGCACTCATTGGATTAATGACCAGTAACTCCACATTCATAGCAGGTCACTGTTGACTTGTCCTTTGGGGCAATGGGGACAACATTGCTTCCAGTCCTTGGGGCAGTGTTGGGGTTGTTGTTGTTACCATTATGGTTGTTGTTGTTGTTGTTGTTGTTGTTGTTGTTGTTGTTGTTGTTGTTGTTGTTGTTGTTGTTGTTGTTGTTGTTGTTGTTGTTGTTGTTGTTGTTGTTGTTGTTGTTGTTGTTGTGTTGGTTGTTGTTGCTATTGTTGTTGTTGTTGTTATTGTTGTTGTTGTTGTTGTTGTTGTTGTTGTTGTTGTTGTTGTGGTTGTTGTTGTTGTTGCCTCCGGGCTTCGGGTGTCCTCCATTGGGGTTGATGTAGTTTGATCGGAACATCAAAACAGGTAGCTTGTTGGGTCTTGAGGCAAATCCGCCACTTGAGTTGAGGCGATACCTTGGTGTATTGCTGGATCCATTCTGATGCATCATTCTGCGCTTGCGGTTCTCATTGGCTTGGTGGAGCTTTCCCTCCATCTGGATGGCAGAGTCCACAAGGGCTTCCAGATCAGCGAACGGGATGTTCACAAGCATAGTCTGCATCTCATCATGCAGTCCATTTAGAAATCTCTCCTTCTTCTTCTCGTTGGTGTCGGTCTCATCCGGGGCGTACCTAGACAGAGTAAGGAATCTGTCACGGTATTCCACCATGGACATCCTTCCTTGTTTGAGTTCGCGGAACTCATCCCTCATCTTCTTGATCAAACCTGAGGGCACATGTTATCTGCTGAACTTGAGCTTGAAGTCCTCCCAAGTCATCATCTGTCCGGCATTCATTGCACGGGCACTAGTCCACCAGGCTCTGGCAGGTCCTGACAGATAGTGGGTGGCAAATAGTACTTTTTCAGCAGCTTCTACTCCTGCCACTTCCAAGTTGTTCTCCATTGTTTGGAGCCAGTCATCTGCATCTAACGGCTCTTCAGTCTTGCTGAACATGGAGGGTTAGTGTTCTAGAAATTCTTCAACATGGATCCAGGATGGTCATGATTTCCATGGCCTTGGTTGTTCTGGGCTAGCTGATGCAGTACGACAAGGTTGGCTTGCCGCTCAGCTCTTTCGACTTCTCGATCTGCCATCATCATTTGTAGCATCTGCAGCATTGCATCTTGGTTGGTACTGCGGGTTGGAGGGGCCATCTGAACATTGAGGTAGATCATAAGATAAGAGAAAATTTTCTAAGGTTTGTTTGGTTTAAAGTTCAAAAAGTTTCAAAACTTGAGTAGTGCTGAGGTGGTAAAAACCAACAACACTTTTTCATTCATTCCAAACAACACACATTACAAACTAACACACCAATGGTTTTAAGAACCATTTCCTCGTTTCTACGATACATTGGGATGGATACAAACTCACACCTACGTAGGTGCTCTAGTGATACTACTCTTCATCCGGAATGGTGGGTTCTTCGTCTTCATGGGTAATGTGCTTGACGAAAAGTGCGGGCGTTGTCCAACTCCTTGCGGGTCTTGTACAACATGAAGTCCAGGTATGCAACATAGTGGTTCATCTCGGGGTGCGGTGGCATGGTTATTGGCCTTCCCGTGGGGTCATGTCTTGGGTAGTAAAAGAAGCGAGTGTTCTTGATCTTGTTCAAATTATGTCCACACAGATGGGCAATTGCTTCTTGCATGGCTTTGGCTATTCCATCCTTCCAACTGTTCCCCCTCACAGAAACCATATGGTTTCCCAAGTTGGGGCTCCCAGCTTTCCTCTCAGATCTGCAGTAACTTCCACTGAGGTTGTCTTCCCGACTGATTATTGAGGAGCACTCCAAAGAACTCGGGATACGGGCGTCCTAAATATTTAACTAGCTGCTCTAAGTCCTTCTCGAACATTAGGTCTCCTCCGTGGCCAAGCTGATAGGACTCATAGTACTCCATCTGTGAGCAATTAGGATGAGTAAGTTAAAGAAGTGAACAAGTGTGTCAAAATTTTATGTAGTATTACAAATAAAAGTAGGGCATGGATTTCTCTTTTTGAAAAGATCTCAGGGATAAGAGTGAGAATAAGTTTTCATAAATATTCACTTCATTTGTTTTGAAATTAAGTTTTTCAGACGTCCATTCTAACTAGGGTCTCCTAAGGTCAAACAATGGCTCTGATACCAACTTGTCAACACCCGGATTTTTTAGTCCAGATGCCTATTATGTCATACATCGCAATCCCAGGAATATTGTTTTTGCGAGACATAATAGATTGATATCACAGAACATCATTCATTACAAACCATAATAGTCTTACATCAAAGGATCACATGATTTAGTCTTAATACAACAATTGATCTAAAGATCAAATACAAAACACATAGCGGAAGAAACGTAGTAGCGGTCCATCTATTCCACAGGCAACGCTTGATGTCAGGAAGTAGTCCTAGTTATCATAGACGTCCTGCTGTCCATCTTCCCGGTAGTGGTGCTCCTCTTCATAGTCTGGCCATTTGAATAGCCAGGGACAAAGCCATGAGTACTTTTAAAGTACTCGCAAACTATCACTAATAGAAGTACTAATAGCTCTAATTAGCTTTCTAAGCTTCTAGGTTTATTTGCACAAAGCCAGTTTTATTTCATAAACACTTTAATAGTCAAAGACTCTTTATTTGTCAAAAACTCACTCAAGTGGGAACATTAGTGTCATTCCCACAACTCTGTTGTGATTCAAGTCAAAGTCACAATTCAAGTTCAAGTCACAAGTCACCAGTCACATGTCACATTTTGAAAATGTCTGATGATGGAACAGTATGGCCTTTCCAACTGTCCATGATCGCGGACGTGGCTATTCGAATAGTTTTACACTCTACAGAGGTCATACTCTTGTGCCACAACTTTTGATTACATCCGTCAGGGATAGCCCTGAATCATCATACTCAGTATGCGGATCATCAACCATTAACCTTTGACTTACATACCCTAGTATAGGCACCTCTCCCTGTGAGCTTGGCCTCCCAATGATGGCAAACCGCCAACATGGGAACTGCACAGGGCTTGGGTCGGACATTCACCTCATTTCACGTCATTTCACTTTCAACGGAGGCAGCCTCGGCATAACCCCTATGACGCTTGTTCAGAGGGAACCCATACTAAAGCACATAAATTTCCAGCTAAAGCCTTACCCATAATCAGGTATTGTGAGGGTACTCTAAAATTGGAATGGTATCGCATCCGAACCCAACCATCAGTTTTTGTCAAAGAGTCATCTTGTTCACCAAAAGTCATATTCACCTTCAAAACTATCAATAGAATGACTCATCATTCCAAGGTTTTCAAAAATCATTTGACTCAAGTTTTCCCATCTAGAGTGATCAAGATTTTATCCTTAGCACTAGCAACTAGTCAAGAGGGGTGTTAACTAAATTTTAGTTAGGCTAAGTGTGATGCTCTTGTAGTATTCTATCTCTAGACCAATATCAACTATAAGAAAATCTTTGGTAAACAAAGTAAATGATTGTAAGAGAAAACTTGGGTTGGGACAAATCTTTAAACAAAAGAGTATTCAAGGATATCTTTCACTTTGCATTAGTAGAGCTTGCATTGGTAATAGCTTGCCTTGAGTGGTATAGTGATCAAAGTGTTCCTCCTCTTCTTCGTAGAAGACCTCCTCCTCCTTGTAGCCTTCGGTACTAGCGTCTATAAACGGATACGAGGTAACAATCACCAAACAATACTTAAGGAGGCTAACTTAAGCCAATAACTGGCTCACACAAGATGATCTATCATCAATCACAATCATCACTCTCAAATATATACTAGGGTTTTCTATTATGTCCTTTGAGAAGTAACTTCCTCTCATTGAACATTACTAAGATTTAATTTCCTCAAATAACAAAGTATGAGATCATGTTGACCAAAGTCACCACTTCATCTTTATCCATTTGGGAAAATGATTTAAATGAGATACTACATCTCATACAATTTAAATACTACTTTGGAAATGATTTAATATTCTCAAGTAATAACATATGGGGTCATGAAGACTAATGTCATCACCTCACATTGAATTACTTGTGTAAGTGATTTAAATGAGATGCTACATCTCATAGATTCAAATACTATTTTTGAAATAATTTAAATGAGCTAGAAATGACTACATAGCCATTATTTGAATCTATCCCACGATCATATGAAGCAACCATGTCATATTTTTGCATAAACAATTAGAGTTTTTGAAATGTGAATTATGAGGATTGGAATAACCTAAAAATTCATTATGGTTGATTTTTAATAATTGTTTGAATTTTGAAAAGGTACTCACTTGTTATTTTTCTTGCAAGTGTTCTACAATGGATCAAGGCTTGAGACCAATGGGGTTGGATAGAGAATTTCATAAGCTTTCCAGAAATATGAAATTCATCAATTTTGGCTCAGTAGATTTTGTTTTATTGAATTTTGAATCTAGCACCAGTGTTGAAATTTGATTTAAAACGAAAAACAGAATTTAAATCAGTGGGCTCGCGCGGGAAAACGAATTGGGCCAGAGGGGAGGTTAGCAGGCCGGCCCAGCAGTGCGTCTCGCACACGTGGGCCGCCTGACAGTGGGTACCACACATCAGTGGCTCTTAACGCACCGAAACGGTACGCGCGAGGAGGGTCGTGGGATTAGAATAGGATCGAACGGTTCTGGGTCGTCCTCGTCCTCGACGGCGAGCGAACCCTGGGTGCGGCAGAGAGGGTCGACGGCGTCTTACCGGCGCTCCGGCGAGGCTCGGCGAGGCGGCCGATGCATAAACAATTAGAGTATTTGAAATGTGAATTATGAGAGGTGGAATCACCTCAAAATGCCTTATGGTTGATTTTCTAAAAAACATTGAATTCTGAAAAGTTACTGCCTTGTTATTTTTGTTGCAGTTTATCTACAATGAACTAAGGTTTGAGACTAGTGTGGTTTTCTAGATAATTTCATAAGCTTTCCAAAACAATTTGAATCACTCAATTTGGGTTTGTATATTGGAAGTTATTCAATTTTTAACACATCACCAGTGTTGAATTTGAATTAAATCGAATTAAACGAGATTTGAATTAAATGGGCGCTTAGGAAACAAATGGGCTGGCCCAGCTACGCTCCAGTTCGCAGCGGGCCGCCTGACAGTGGGCTCCACATGTCAGCGGGTTTAAAACCCGAATCGGTACGCAGAGAGGGAGGCCGTCGGATTAGAGTGAGATCGAACGGCGCACGTTCGTCTCCATCCGCGACAGGAGGCGGCGAGGTCTAACCCTACCGGCGGCGAGGTTGGTCGCTAGGGGGTACCTGGGGCTCCGGCGAGGCTCGGCGAGCCGGGTGATGGCGTGTATTTCACACGTTCGTTGGGCAACCCCAAGAGGAAGGTATGATGAGCACAGCAGCAAGTTTTCCCTCAGAAAGAAACCAAGGTTTATCGAACCAGGAGGAGCCAAGAAGCACGTTGAAGGTTGATGGCGGCGGGATGTAGTGCGGCGCAACACCGGAGATTCCGGCGCCAACGTGGAACCCGCACAACACAACCAAAGTACTTTGCCCCAACGAAACAAGTGAGGTTGTCAATCTCACCGGCTTGTCGTAACAAAGGATTAACCGTATTGTGTGGAAGATGATTGTTTGCGAGAGAAAACAGTAAAAACAAGTATTGCAAGTAGATTGTATTTCAAGTAAAGAGAATTGGACCGGGGTCCACAGCTCACTAGAGGTGTCTCTCCCATAAGACGAACAAAGCATGTTGGGTGAACAAATTACAGCTTGGGCAATTGACAAATAAAGAGAGCATGACCATGCACATACATATCATGATGAGTATAGTGAGATTTAATTGGGCATTACGACAAAGTACATAGACCGCCATCCAACCGCATCTATGCCTAAAAAGTCCACCTTCAGAGTTATCATCCGAACCCCTCCCAGCATTAAGTTGCAAAGCAACGAGACAATTGCATTAAGTATGGTGCGTAATGTAATCAACAACTACATCCTTAGACATAGCATCAATGTTTTATCCCTAGTGGCAACAAGCACAACACAACCTTAGAACTTTCCGTCACCGTCCTGTGTGTCAATGGGCATGAACCCACTATCGAGCATAAGTACTCCCTCTTGGAGTTAAAAGTAACAACTTGGCCGGAGCCTCTACTAGTAACGGAGAGCATGCAAGATCATAAACAACACATAAGCATAACTTTGATAATCAACATAACAAGTATTCTCTATTCATCGGATCCCAACAAACGCAACATATAGAATTACATATAGATGATCTTGATCATGATAGGCAGCTCACAAGATCCGACAATGATAGCACAATGGGGAGAAGACAACCATCTAGCTACTGCTATGGACCCATAGTCCAGTGGTAGACTACTCACTCATCACTCCGGAGGCGACCATGGCGGTGTAGAGTCCTCCGGGAGATGATTCCCCTCTCCGGCAGGGTGCCGGAGGCGATCTCCAGGATCCCCCGAGATGGGATCGGCGGCGACGGCGTCTCGGCAATGTTTTCCGTATCGTGGCTCTCGGTACTCGGAAGTTTCGTCACGGAGGCTTTAAGTAGGCGGAAGGGCAAGTCGAGAGGCGGCACGGGGGCCCACACCATAGGCCGGCGCGGCCAGGGGTGGGGCCGCGCCGCCCTAGGGTTTGGCCACCCCGTGGCCCCTCTTCGTCTCGCTCTTCGGTCTTCCGGAAGCTTCGTGAGAAAATAGGCCTCCGGGCTTTTATTTCGTCCAATTCCGAGAATATTTCTTTACTAGGATTTCTGAAACCAAAAACAGCTAGAAACAAAGCAATCGGCACTTCGGCATCTTGTTAATAGGTTAGTTCCGGAAAATGCACGAATATGACATAAAGTGTGCATAAAACATGTAGATAACATCAATAATGTGGCATGGAACACAAGAAATTATCGATACGTTGGAGACGTATCAGCATCCCCAAGCTTAGTTCTCGCTCGTCCCGAGCAGGTAAAACGATAACAAAGATAATTTCCGGAGTGACATGCCATCATAAACTTGATCATACTATTTGTAAAGCATATGTAGAGAATGCAGCGATCAAAACAATGGTGATGACATGAGTAAACAAGTGAATCATAAAGCAAAGACTTTTCATGAATAGCACTTCAAGACAAGCATCAATAAGTCTTGCATAAGAGTTAACTCATAAAGCAATAATTCAAAGTAAAGGTATTGAAGCAACACAAAAGAAGATTAAGTTTCAGCGGTTGCTTTCAACTTGTAACATGTATATCTCATGGATATTGTCAACATAGAGTAATATAATAAGTGCAATAAGCAAGTATGTAGGAATCAATGCACAGTTCACACAAGTGTTTGCTTCTTGAGGTGGAGAGAAATAGGTGAACCGACTCAACATTGAAAGTAAAAGAATGGTCCTCATAGAGGAAAAGCATCGATTGCTATATTTGTGCTAGAGCTTTGATTTTGAAAACATGAAACAATTTTGTCAACGGTAGTAATAAAGCATATGCATCATGTAAATTATATCTTATAAGTTGCAAGCCTCATGCATAGTGTACTAATAGTGCTCGCACCTTGTCCTAATTAGCTTGGACTACCTGGATTATCACCGCAATACATATGCTTTAACCAAGTTTCACAAAGGGGTACCTCTATGCCGCCCGTACAAAGGTCTAAGGAGAAAGCTCGCATTTGGATTTCTCGCTTTTGATTATTCTCAACTTAGACATCCATACCGGGACAACATAGACAACAGATAATGGACTCCTCTTTTAATGCTTTAAGCATTTGACAACAATTAATTCTTTTCTCATTAGAGATTTGAGGATATTTGTCCAAAACTGAAACTTCCACCATGAATCATGGCTTTAGTTAGCGGCCCAATGTTCTTCTCTCACAATATGCATGCTCAAACCATTCAACTCAGTGTAGATCGCCCTTACTTCGTACAAGACGAACATGCATAGCAACTCACATGAAATTCAACAATGAGTTGATGGCGTTCCCAGCAAACATGGTTATCGCACAACAAGCAACTTAATAAGAGATAAAGTGCATAATTACATATTCAATACCACAATAGTTTTTAAGCTATTTGTCCCATGAGCTATATATTGCAAAGGTGAATGATGGAATTTTAAAGGTAGCACTCAAGCAATTTACTTTGGAATGGCGGGAAAATACCATGTAGTATAGGTAGGTATGGTGGACACAAATGGCATAGTGGTTGGCTCAAGTATTTTGGATGCATGAGAAGTATTCCCTCTCGATACAAGGTTTAGGCTAGCAAGGCTTATTTGAAACAAACACAAGGATGAACTGGTACAGCAAAACTCACATAAAAGACATATTGTAAAGCATTATAAGACTCTACACCGTCTTCCTTGTTGTTCAAACTCAAAACTAGAAATTATCTAGACCTTAGAGAAACCAAATATGCAAACCAAATTTTAGCATGCTCTATGTATTTCTTCATTAATGGGTGCAAAGCATATGATGCAAGAGCTTAAACATGAGCACAACAATTGCCAAGTATCACATTACCCAAGACATTTATAGCAATTACTACATGTACCATTTTCCAATTCCAACCATATAACAATTTAACGAAGGAGAAACTTCGCCATGAATACTATGAGTAGAAACCAAGGACATATTTGTCCATATGCTACAGCGGAGTGTGTATCTCTCCCATAAAGTGAATGCTAGGATCCATTTTATTCAAACAAAACAAAAACAAAAACAAACCGACGCTCCAAGAAAAAGCACATAAGATGTGGCCGAATAAAAATGTAGTTTCAGGGGAGGAACTCCGATAATTTGTTGATGAAGAAGGGGATGCCTTGGGCATCCCCAAGCTTAGACGCTTGAGTCTTCTTGATATATGCAGGGGTGAACCACCGGGTGCATCCCCAAGCTTAGAGCTTTCACTCTCCTTGATCATGTTGCATCATACTCCTCTCTTGATCCTTGAAAACTTCCTCCACACCAAACTCGAAACAACTCATTAGAGGGTTAGTGCACAATATAAATTGACATATTCAGAGGTGACACAATCATTCTTAACACTTCTGGACATTGCATAATGCTACTGGACATTAGTGGATCAAAGAAATTCATCCAACATAGCGAAAGAGGCAATGCGAAATAAAAGGCAGAATCTGTCAAAACAGAACAGTTCGTATTGACGAATTTTAAAATGGCACCAGACTTGCTCAAATGAAAATGCTCAAATTGAATGAAAGTTGCGTACATATCTGAGGATCATGCACGTAAATTGGCATAATTTTCTGAGCTTCCTGCAGGGCAGTGGGCTCAGATTCGTGACAGCAAAGAAATCTGGAACTGCGCAGTAATCCAAATCTAGTACTTACTTTTCTATCAACGGCTTAACTTGGCACAACAAAACTCAAAACTAAGATAAGGAGAGGTTGCTACAGTAGTAAACAACTTCCAAGACACAAAATAAAAACAAAGTACTGTAGGTAAAAACATGGGTTGTCTCCCATAAGCGCTTTTTAACGCCTTTCAGCTAGGCGCGTAAAGTGTGTATCAAGTAACATCGAAGGGTGGTGCATCAACATTACCTTGGGCTTTACCCTTACCTTTCTTATTGTTTTTCTTTCCCTTTGGTTTAGGAAATATACGAGTTTCTCCCGGTATAGAGGTGAATTTCAAAGTGCCTTCTCCAACATCAATGACTGCTCCCAATAGTTTCAGCAGGGATCTTCCGAGTGTGAGTTTTCCCGTTTCAACAACAAGATAATCAATAGATATTGTTCTTCCACAAATAGTTGTATGCACACCTGCGGCTATTCCTTTAGGAATTATAGTAGAGTTATCAATGAGAGTTATCTTTTCTCCTCCTTCCTCAACTCCCCAAAGTTTCAAAGATTTATAAATACTTTCAGCATAAGGCAAAATTCATACATAATATCACAAGTAGGCATGGAGGGTTCGATCACCGATAACAATTTTAACGTAAGGATCCCACAATGAGAGTTTAGAGTTTACTAAGACTTGTTCAAGACGATTACGAACGTGGCAATAGTTATCATTCAAGTGAGATGTACTTATCTCCAGAGTATTTAATCTACTATATATGCTAGCGAGGACCGAATCAAAGTTATTAGCTGAATCATATGATGCAACCAACTTCTTTATGGCATTAAAAGCTTGATCCCCATTGCAATGAAGGAAATCTCCTCCCACTAAAGTATCCAAAGCATATCTATAGCGAACCATAAGACCAAAATAAAAATTGCTAAGGAGCAAACTTAGAGTCATTTGAGGTTCAGCTTTACGATAAGAAGTAAAAATTCTAGACCAGGCATCCTTAAAACTCTCCTCATCCCCTTGTTTAAAAGTAAAGACTAATTCTT